>NW_027039649.1:0-84033 GCF_034236695.1 Oncorhynchus nerka | reverse complement strand
TCTCTCCTCTCTCCCAGCCCCTCCATCCCTTTAGGTATATTTAGGTATCAGCCTCATGTCCTTTAGGTATCGGCCTCATGTCCTTTAGGTATCTTTAGGTATCAGCCTCATGTCCTTTAGGTATCTTTAGGTATCAGCCTCATGTCCTTTAGGTATCAGCCTCATGTCCTTTAGGTATCAGCATCATGTCCTTTAGGTATCTTTAGGTATCAGCCTCATGTCCTTTAGGTATCTTTAGGTATCGGCCTCATGTCCTTTAGGTATCTTTAGGTATCGGCCTCATGTCCTTTAGGTATCGGCCTCATGTCCTTTAGGTATCAGCCTCATGTCCTTTAGGTATCAGCCTCATGTCCTTTAGGTATCAGCCTCATGTCCTTTAGGTATCAGCCTCACGTGGTATCAGCCTTTTAGGTATCTGTCCTTTAGGTATCGGCCTCATGTCCTTTAGGTATCTGTAGGTATCTTTAGGTATCGGCCTCATGTCCTTTAGGTATCGGCCTCATGTCCTTTAGGTATCAGCCTCATGTCCTTTAGGTATCAGCCTCATGTCCTTTAGGTATCAGCCTCATGTCCTTTAGGTATCGGCCTCATGTCCTTTAGGTATCAGCCTCACGTCCTTTAGGTATCAGCCTCACGGCCTTTAGGTATCAGCCTCATGTCCTTTAGGTATCGGCCTCATGTCCTTTAGGTATCTGTAGGTATCTTTAGGTATCGGCCTCATGTCCTTTAGGTATCGGCCTCATGTCCTTTAGGTATCTTTAGGTATCTTTAGGTATCGGCCTCATGTCCTTTAGGTATCGGCCTCATGTCCTTTAGGTATCAGCCTCATGTCCTTTAGGTATCGGCCTCATGTCCTTTAGGTATCTTTAGGTATCGGCCTCACAGCCTTTAGGTATCGGCCTCACAGCCTTTAGGTATCTTTAGGTATCGGCCTCACGGCCTTTAGGTATCGGCCTCATGTCCTTTAGGTATCGGCCTCATGTCCTTTAGGTATCTTTAGGTATCAGCCTCACGGCCTTTAGGTATCGGCCTCATGTCCTTTAGGTATCGGCCTCATGTCCTTTAGGTATCTTTAGGTATCAGCCTCATGTCCTTTAGGTATCTTTAGTATCTTTAGGTATCGGCCTCATGTCCTTTAGGTATCAGCCTCATGTCCTTTAGGTATCGGCCTCACGTCCTTTAGGTATCGGCCTCATGTCCTTTAGGTATCGGCCTCATGTCCTTTAGGTATCTTTAGGTATCAGCCTCACGGCCTTTAGGTATCGGCCTCATGTCCTTTAGGTATCGGCCTCATGTCCTTTAGGTATCTTTAGGTATCAGCCTCATGTCCTTTAGGTATCTTTAGTATCTTTAGGTATCGGCCTCATGTCCTTTAGGTATCAGCCTCATGTCCTTTAGGTATCAGCCTCACGTCCTTTAGGTATCAGCCTCACGGCCTTTAGGTATCAGCCTCATGTCCTTTAGGTATCGGCCTCATGTCCTTTAGGTATCTGTAGGTATCTTTAGGTATCGGCCTCATGTCCTTTAGGTATCGGCCTCACGGCCTTTAGGTATCGGCCTCATGTCCTTTAGGTATCTTTAGGTATCGGCCTCACGGCCTTTAGGTATCGGCCTCATGTCCTTTAGGTATCGGCCTCATGTCCTTTAGGTATCTTTAGGTATCAGCCTCACGGCCTTTAGGTATCGGCCTCATGTCCTTTAGGTATCGGCCTCATGTCCTTTAGGTATCTTTAGGTATCAGCCTCATGTCCTTTAGGTATCTTTAGTATCTTTAGGTATCGGCCTCATGTCCTTTAGGTATCAGCCTCATGTCCTTTAGGTATCAGCTTCACGTCCTTTAGGTATCAGCCTCACGGCCTTTAGGTATCAGCCTCATGTCCTTTAGGTATCGGCCTCATGTCCTTTAGGTATCTGTAGGTATCTTTAGGTATCGGCCTCATGTCCTTTAGGTATCGGCCTCATGTCCTTTAGGTATCAGCCTCATGTCCTTTAGGTATCAGCCTCATGTCCTTTAGGTATCAGCCTCATGTCCTTTAGGTATCGGCCTCATGTCCTTTAGGTATCAGCCTCACGTCCTTTAGGTATCAGCCTCACGGCCTTTAGGTATCAGCCTCATGTCCTTTAGGTATCGGCCTCATGTCCTTTAGGTATCTGTAGGTATCTTTAGGTATCGGCCTCATGTCCTTTAGGTATCGGCCTCATGTCCTTTAGGTATCTTTAGGTATCTTTAGGTATCGGCCTCATGTCCTTTAGGTATCGGCCTCATGTCCTTTAGGTATCAGCCTCATGTCCTTTAGGTATCGGCCTCATGTCCTTTAGGTATCTTTAGGTATCGGCCTCACAGCCTTTAGGTATCGGCCTCACAGCCTTTAGGTATCTTTAGGTATCGGCCTCACGGCCTTTAGGTATCGGCCTCATGTCCTTTAGGTATCGGCCTCATGTCCTTTAGGTATCTTTAGGTATCAGCCTCACGGCCTTTAGGTATCGGCCTCATGTCCTTTAGGTATCGGCCTCATGTCCTTTAGGTATCTTTAGGTATCAGCCTCATGTCCTTTAGGTATCTTTAGTATCTTTAGGTATCGGCCTCATGTCCTTTAGGTATCAGCCTCATGTCCTTTAGGTATCGGCGTCATGTCCTTTAGGTATCGGCCTCATGTCCTTTAGGTATCTTTAGGTATCAGCCTCATGTCCTTTAGGTATCAGCCTCATGTCCTTTAGGTATCAGCCTCATGTCCTTTAGGTATCTTTAGGTATCGGCCTCATGTCCTATAGGTATCTTTAGGGATCAGCCTCATGTCCTTTAGGTATCGGCCTCACGGCCTTTAGGTATCGGCCTCATGTCCTTTAGGTATCTTTAGGTATCAGCCTCATGTCCTTTAGGTATCGGCCTCACGTCCTTTAGGTATCAGCCTCATGTCCTTTAGGTATCGGCCTCATGTCCTTTAGGTATCTTTAGGTATCGGCCTCATGTCCTTTAGGTATCGGCCTCATGTCCTTTGCCTTTAGGTATCGGCCTCATGTCCTTTAGGTATCTTTAGGCAGCCTCATGTCCTTTAGGTATCGGCCTACGGCCTTTAGGTATCAGCCTCATGTCCTTTAGGTATCGGCCTCATGTCCTTTAGGTATCGGCCTAACGGCTTTTAGGTATCAGCCTCATGTCCTTTAGGTATCTTTAGGTATCGGCCTCATGTCCTTTAGGTATCTTTAGGTATCAGCCTCACGGCCTTTAGGTATCTTTAGGTATCGGCCTCATGTCCTTTAGGTATCGGCCTCACGTCCTTTAGGTATCAGCCTCATGTCCTTTAGGTATCGGCCTCATGTCCTTTAGGTATCTTTAGGTATCGGCCTCATGTCCTTTAGGTATCTTTAGGTATCAGCCTCATGTCCTTTTGGTATCTTTAGGTATCGGCCTTATGTCCTTTAGGTATCTTTAGGTATCGGCCTCATGTCCTTTAGGTATCGGCCTCATGTCCTTTAGGTATCGGCCTCACAGCCTTTAGGTATCGGCCTCATGTCCTTTAGGTATCTTTAGGAATCAGCCTCATGTCCTTTAGGTATCGGCCTCATGGCCTTTAGGTATCTTTAGGTATCAGCCTCATGTCCTTTAGGTATCTTTAGGTATCGGCCTCATGTCCTTTAGGTATCTTTAGGTATAGGCCTCATGTCCTTTAGGTATCTTTAGGTATCAGCCTCATGTCCTTTAGGTATCGGTCTTATGTCCTTTAGGTATCGGCCTCATGTCCTTTAGGTATCAGCCTCATGTCCTTTAGGTATCAGCCTCACGGCCTCATGTCCTTTAGGTATCAGCCTCATGTCCTTTAGGTATCGGTCTCATGTCCTTTAGGTATCGGCCTCATGTCCTTTAGGTATCGGCCTCACGGTCTTTAGGTATCGTCATGTCATTTAGGTATCTTTAGGTATCAGCATCATGTCCTTTAGGTATCTTTAGGTATCAGCCTCATGTCCTTTAGGTATATTTAGGTATCAGCCTCATGTCCTTTAGGTATCTTTAGGTATCAGCCTCACGGCGTTTAGGTATCTTTAGGTATCGGCCTCATGTCCTTTAGGTATCTCATGTCCTTTAGGTATCGGCCTCACGGCCTTTAGGTATCTTTAGGTCCTTTAGGTATCGGCCTCATGTCCTTTAGGTATCAGCCTCATGTCCTTTAGGTATCAGCCTCACGGCCTTTAGGTATCGGCCTCATGCCTTTAGGTATCGGCCTCATGTCCTTTAGGTATCGGTATCCCTCATGTCCTTTAGGTATCAGTCTAATGTCCTTTAGGTATCAGTCTCATGTCCTTTAGGTATCAGCCTCATGTCCTTTAGGTATCGGCGTCATGTCCTTTAGGTATCGGCCTCATGTCCTTTAGGTATCTTTAGGTATCAGCCTCATGTCCTTTAGGTATCAGCCTCATGTCCTTTAGGTATCAGCCTCATGTCCTTTAGGTATCTTTAGGTATCGGCCTCATGTCCTATAGGTATCTTTAGGATCAGCCTCATGTCCTTTAGGTATCGGCCTCATGTCCTTTAGGTATCGGCCTCATGTCCTTTAGGTATCTTTAGGTATCAGCCTCATGTCCTTTAGGTATCGGCCTCACGTCCTTTAGGTATCAGCCTCATGTCCTTTAGGTATCGGCCTCATGTCCTTTAGGTATCTTTAGGTATCGGCCTCATGTCCTTTAGGTATCGGCCTCACGGCCTTTAGGTATCGGCCTCATGTCCTTTAGGTATCTTTAGGTATCAGCCTCATGTCCTTTAGGTATCGGCCTCACGGCCTTTAGGTATCAGCCTCATGTCCTTTAGGTATCGGCCTCATGTCCTTTAGGTATCGGCCTAACGGCTTTTAGGTATCAGCCTCATGTCCTTTAGGTATCTTTAGGTATCGGCCTCATGTCCTTTAGGTATCTTTAGGTATAGGCCTCACGGCCTTTAGGTATCTTTAGGTATCAGGCTCATGTCCTTTAGGTATCGGCCTCACGTCCTTTAGGTATCAGCCTCATGTCCTTTAGGTATCGGCCTCATGTCCTTTAGGTATCTTTAGGTATCGGCCTCATGTCCTTTAGGTATCTTTAGGTATCAGCCTCATGTCCTTTTGGTATCTTTAGGTATCGGCCTTATGTCCTTTAGGTATCTTTAGGTATCGGCCTCATGTCCTTTAGGTATCGGCCTCATGTCCTTTAGGTATCGGCCTCACAGCCTTTAGGTATCGGCCTCATGTCCTTTAGGTATCTTTAGGAATCAGCCTCATGTCCTTTAGGTATCGGCCTCACGGCCTTTAGGTATCTTTAGGTATCAGCCTCATGTCCTTTAGGTATCTTTAGGTATCGGCCTCATGTCCTTTAGGTATCTTTAGGTATAGGCCTCACGGCCTTTAGGTATCTTTAGGTATCAGCCTCATGTCCTTTAGGTATCGGTCTTATGTCCTTTAGGTATCGGCCTCATGTCCTTTAGGTATCAGCCTCATGTCCTTTAGGTATCAGCCTCACGGCCTCATGTCCTTTAGGTATCAGCCTCATGTCCTTTAGGTATCGGTCTCATGTCCTTTAGGTATCGGCCTCATGTCCTTTAGGTATCGGCCTCACGGTCTTTAGGTATCGGCCTCATGTCATTTAGGTATCTTTAGGTATCAGCATCATGTCCTTTAGGTATCTTTAGGTATCAGCCTCATGTCCTTTAGGTATATTTAGGTATCAGCCTCATGTCCTTTAGGTATCTTTAGGTATCAGCCTCACGGCGTTTAGGTATCTTTAGGTATCGGCCTCATGTCCTTTAGGTATCCGCCTCATGTCCTTTAGGTATCGGCCTCACGGCCTTTAGGTATCTTTAGGTATCTTTAGGTATCGGCCTCATGTCCTTTAGGTATCAGCCTCATGTCCTTTAGGTATCAGCATCACGGCCTTTAGGTATCTTTAGGTATCGGCCTCACAGCCTTTAGGTATCGGCCTCATGTCCTTTAGGTATCGGCCTCATGTCCTTTAGGTATCAGTCTAATGTCCTTTAGGTATCAGTCTCATGTCCTTTAGGTATCAGCCTCACGTCCTTTAGGTATCAGCCTCACGGCCTTTAGGTATCGGACTCACGGCTTTTAGGTATCTTTAGGTATCGGCCTCATGTCCTTTAGGTATCTTTAAGTATCAGCCTCATGTCCTTTAGGTATCGGCCTCACGGCCTTTAGGTATCAGCCTCACGTCTTTTAGGTATCGGCCTCACGGCCTTTAGGTATCGGCCTCACGCATTTTACGTATCGGCCTCATGGCCTTTAGGTATCGGCCTCATGTCCTTTAGGTATCAGCCTCATGTCCTTTAGGTATCGGCCTCATGTCCTTTAGGTATCGGCCTCATGTCCTTTAGGTATCTTTAGGTATCGGCCTCATGGCCTTTAGGTATCAGCCTCATGTCCTTTAGGTATCGTCCTCATGTCCTTTAGGTATCGGCCTCATGTCCTTTAGGTATCGGCCTCATGCCCTTTAGGTATCGGCCTCACGGCTTTTAGGTATCGGCCTCACGGCCTTTAGGTATCGGACTCACGGCCTTTAGGTATCGGCCTCATGTCCTTTAGGTATCGGCCTCATGTCCTTTAGGTATCTTTAGGTATCAGCCTCATGTCCTTTAGGTATCTTTAGGTATCTTTAGGTATCGGCCTCATGTCCTTTAGGTATCAGCCTCATGTCCTTTAGGTATCGGCATCATGTCCTTTAGGTATCTTTAGGTATCGGCCTCATGTCCTTTAGGTATCTTTAGGTATCAGCCTCATGTCCTTTAGGTATCAGCCTCATGTCCTTTAGGTATCAGCCTCATGTCCTTTAGGTATCTTTAGGTATCGGCCTCATGTCCTTTAGGTATCTTTAGGGATCAGCCTCATGTCCTTTAGGTATCGGCCTCACGGCCTTTAGGTATCGGCCTCATGTCCTTTAGGTATCTTTAGGTATCAGCCTCATGTCCTTTAGGTATCGGCCTCACGTCCTTTAGGTATCAGCCTCATGTCCTTTAGGTATCGGCCTCATGTCCTTTAGGTATCTTTAGGTATCGGCCTCATGTCCTTTAGGTATCGGCCTCACGGCCTTTAGGTATCGGCCTCATGTCCTTTAGGTATCTTTAGGTATCAGCCTCATGTCCTTTAGGTATCGGCCTCACGGCCTTTAGGTATCAGCCTCATGTCCTTTAGGTATCGGCCTCATGTCCTTTAGGTATCGGCCTAACGGCTTTTAGGTATCAGCCTCATTTCCTTTAGGTATCTTTAGGTATCGGCCTCATGTCCTTTAGGTATCTTTAGGTATAGGCCTCACGGCCTTTAGGTATCTTTAGGTATCAGCCTCATGTCCTTTAGGTATCGGCCTCACGTCCTTTAGGTATCAGCCTCATGTCCTTTAGGTATCGGCCTCATGTCCTTTAGGTATCTTTAGGTATCGGCCTCATGTCCTTTAGGTATCTTTAGGTATCAGCCTCATGTCCTTTTGGTATCTTTAGGTATCGGCCTTATGTCCTTTAGGTATCTTTAGGTATCGGCCTCATGTCCTTTAGGTATCGGCCTCATGTCCTTTAGGTATCGGCCTCACAGCCTTTAGGTATCGGCCTCATGTCCTTTAGGTATCTTTAGGAATCAGCCTCATGTCCTTTAGGTATCGGCCTCACGTCCTTTAGGTATCAGCCTCATGTCCTTTAGGTATCGGCCTCATGTCCTTTAGGTATCTTTAGGTATCGGCCTCATGTCCTTTAGGTATCTTTAGGTATCAGCCTCATGTCCTTTTGGTATCTTTAGGTATCGGCCTTATGTCCTTTAGGTATCTTTAGGTATCGGCCTCATGTCCTTTAGGTATCGGCCTCATGTCCTTTAGGTATCGGCCTCACAGCCTTTAGGTATCGGCCTCATGTCCTTTAGGTATCTTTAGGAATCAGCCTCATGTCCTTTAGGTATCGGCCTCACGGCCTTTAGGTATCTTTAGGTATCAGCCTCATGTCCTTTAGGTATCTTTAGGTATCGGCCTCATGTCCTTTAGGTATCTTTAGGTATAGGCCTCACGGCCTTTAGGTATCTTTAGGTATCAGCCTCATGTCCTTTAGGTATCGGTCTTATGTCCTTTAGGTATCGGCCTCATGTCCTTTAGGTATCAGCCTCATGTCCTTTAGGTATCAGCCTCACGGCCTCATGTCCTTTAGGTATCAGCCTCATGTCCTTTAGGTATCGGTCTCATGTCCTTTAGGTATCGGCCTCATGTCCTTTAGGTATCGGCCTCACGGTCTTTAGGTATCGGCCTCATGTCATTTAGGTATCTTTAGGTATCAGCCTCATGTCCTTTAGGTATCTTTAGGTATCAGCCTCATGTCCTTTAGGTATATTTAGGTATCAGCCTCATGTCCTTTAGGTATCTTTAGGTATCAGCCTCACGGCGTTTAGGTATCTTTAGGTATCGGCCTCATGTCCTTTAGGTATCCGCCTCATGTCCTTTAGGTATCGGCCTCACGGCCTTTAGGTATCTTTAGGTATCTTTAGGTATCGGCCTCATGTCCTTTAGGTATCAGCCTCATGTCCTTTAGGTATCAGCATCACGGCCTTTAGGTATCTTTAGGTATCGGCCTCACGGCCTTTAGGTATCGGCCTCATGTCCTTTAGGTATCGGCCTCATGTCCTTTAGGTATCAGTCTAATGTCCTTTAGGTATCAGTCTCATGTCCTTTAGGTATCAGCCTCACGTCCTTTAGGTATCAGCCTCACGGCCTTTAGGTATCGGACTCACGGCTTTTAGGTATCTTTAGGTATCGGCCTCATGTCCTTTAGGTATCTTTAAGTATCAGCCTCATGTCCTTTAGGTATCGGCCTCACGGCCTTTAGGTATCAGCCTCACGTCTTTTAGGTATCGGCCTCACGGCCTTTAGGTATCGGCCTCACGCATTTTACGTATCGGCCTCATGGCCTTTAGGTATCGGCCTCATGTCCTTTAGGTATCAGCCTCATGTCCTTTAGGTATCGGCCTCATGTCCTTTAGGTATCGGCCTCATGTCCTTTAGGTATCTTTAGGTATCGGCATCATGGCCTTTAGGTATCAGCCTCATGTCCTTTAGGTATCGTCCTCATGTCCTTTAGGTATCGGCCTCATGTCCTTTAGGTATCGGCCTCATGCCCTTTAGGTATCGGTCTCACGGCTTTTAGGTATCGGCCTCACGGCCTTTAGGTATCGGACTCACGGCCTTTAGGTATCGGCCTCATGTCCTTTAGGTATCGGCCTCATGTCCTTTAGGTATCTTTAGGTATCAGCCTCATGTCCTTTAGGTATCTTTAGGTATCTTTAGGTATCGGCCTCATGTCCTTTAGGTATCAGCCTCATGTCCTTTAGGTATCGGCGTCATGTCCTTTAGGTATCGGCCTCATGTCCTTTAGGTATCTTTAGGTATCGGCCTCATGTCCTTTAGGTATCTTTAGGTATCAGCCTCATGTCCTTTAGGTATCTTTAGGTATCGGCCTCATGTCCTTTAGGTATCAGCCTCATGTCCTTTAGGTATCGGCGTCATGTCCTTTAGGTATCGGCCTCATGTCCTTTAGGTATCTTTAGGTATCGGCCTCATGTCCTTTAGGTATCTTTAGGTATCAGCCTCATGTCCTTTAGGTATCAGCCTCATGTCCTTTAGGTATCTTTAGGTATCGGCCTCATGTCCTTTAGGTATCTTTAGGGATCAGCCTCATGTCCTTTAGGTATCGGCCTCACGGCCTTTAGGTATCGGCCTCATGTCCTTTAGGTATCTTTAGGTATCAGCCTCATGTCCTTTAGGTATCGGCCTCACGTCCTTTAGGTATCAGCCTCATGTCCTTTAGGTATCGGCCTCATGTCCTTTAGGTATCTTTAGGTATCGGCCTCATGTCCTTTAGGTATCGGCCTCACGGCCTTTAGGTATCGGCCTCATGTCCTTTAGGTATCTTTAGGTATCAGCCTCATGTCCTTTAGGTATCGGCCTCACGGCCTTTAGGTATCAGCCTCATGTCCTTTAGGTATCGGCCTCATGTCCTTTAGGTATCGGCCTAACGGCTTTTAGGTATCAGCCTCATGTCCTTTAGGTATCTTTAGGTATCGGCCTCATGTCCTTTAGGTATCTTTAGGTATAGGCCTCACGGCCTTTAGGTATCTTTAGGTATCGGCCTCATGTCCTTTTGGTATCTTTAGGTATCGGCCTTATGTCCTTTAGGTATCTTTAGGTATCGGCCTCACGTCCTTTAGGTATCGGCCTCATGTCCTTTAGGTATCGGCCTCACAGCCTTTAGGTATCGGCCTCATGTCCTTTAGGTATCTTTAGGAATCAGCCTCATGTCCTTTAGGTATCGGCCTCACGGCCTTTAGGTATCTTTAGGTATCAGCCTCATGTCCTTTAGGTATCGGTCTCATGTCCTTTAGGTATCGGCCTCATGTCCTTTAGGTATCGGCCTCACGGTCTTTAGGTATCGGCCTCATGTCATTTAGGTATCTTTAGGTATCAGCCTCATGTCCTTTAGGTATCTTTAGGTATCAGCCTCATGTCCTTTAGGTATATTTAGGTATCAGCCTCATGTCCTTTAGGTATCTTTAGGTATCAGCCTCACGGCGTTTAGGTATCTTTAGGTATCGGCCTCATGTCCTTTAGGTATCCGCCTCATGTCCTTTAGGTATCGGCCTCACGGCCTTTAGGTATCTTTAGGTATCTTTAGGTATCGGCCTCATGTCCTTTAGGTATCAGCCTCATGTCCTTTAGGTATCAGCATCACGGCCTTTAGGTATCTTTAGGTATCGGCCTCACGGCCTTTAGGTATCGGCCTCATGTCCTTTAGGTATCGGCCTCATGTCCTTTAGGTATCAGTCTAATGTCCTTTAGGTATCAGTCTCATGTCCTTTAGGTATCAGCCTCACGTCCTTAGGTATCAGCCTCACGGCCTTTAGGTATCGGACTCACGGCTTTTAGGTATCTTTAGGTATCGGCCTCATGTCCTTTAGGTATCTTTAAGTATCAGCCTCATGTCCTTTAGGTATCGGCCTCACGGCCTTTAGGTATCAGCCTCACGTCTTTTAGGTATCGGCCTCACGGCCTTTAGGTATCGGCCTCACGCATTTTACGTATCGGCCTCATGGCCTTTAGGTATCGGCCTCATGTCCTTTAGGTATCAGCCTCATGTCCTTTAGGTATCGGCCTCATGTCCTTTAGGTATCGGCCTCATGTCCTTTAGGTATCTTTAGGTATCGGCCTCATGGCCTTTAGGTATCAGCCTCATGTCCTTTAGGTATCGTCCTCATGTCCTTTAGGTATCGGCCTCATGTCCTTTAGGTATCGGCCTCATGCCCTTTAGGTATCGGCCTCACGGCTTTTAGGTATCGGCCTCACGGCCTTTAGGTATCGGACTCACGGCCTTTAGGTATCGGCCTCATGTCCTTTAGGTATCGGCCTCATGTCCTTTAGGTATCGGCCTCATGTCCTTTAGGTATCTTTAGGTATCTTTAGGTATCGGCCTCATGTCCTTTAGGTATCAGCCTCATGTCCTTTAGGTATCGGCGTCATGTCCTTTAGGTATCGGCCTCATGTCCTTTAGGTATCTTTAGGTATCGGCCTCATGTCCTTTAGGTATCTTTAGGAATCAGCCTCATGTCCTTTAGGTATCAGCCTCATGTCCTTTAGGTATCAGCCTCATGTCCTTTAGGTATCTTTAGGGATCAGCCTCATGTCCTTTAGGTATCGGCCTCACAGCCTTTAGGTATCGGCCTCATGTCCTTTAGGTATCTTTAGGTATCAGCCTCATGTCCTTTAGGTATCGGCCTCACGTCCTTTAGGTATCAGCCTCATGTCCTTTAGGTATCGGCCTCATGTCCTTTAGGTATCTTTAGGTATCGGCCTCATGTCCTTTAGGTATCGGCCTCACGGCCTTTAGGTATCGGCCTCATGTCCTTTAGGTATCTTTAGGTATCAGCCTCATGTCCTTTAGGTATCGGCCTCATGGCCTTTAGGTATCAGCCTCATGTCCTTTAGGTATCGGCCTCATGTCCTTTAGGTATCGGCCTAACGGCTTTTAGGTATCAGCCTCATGTCCTTTAGGTATCTTTAGGTATCGGCCTCATGTCCTTTAGGTATCTTTAGGTATAGGCCTCACGGCCTTTAGGTATCTTTAGGTATCAGCCTCATGTCCTTTAGGTATCGGCCTCACGTCCTTTAGGTATCAGCCTCATGTCCTTTAGGTATCGGCCTCATGTCCTTTAGGTATCTTTAGGTATCGGCCTCATGTCCTTTAGGTATCTTTAGGTATCAGCCTCATGTCCTTTTGGTATCTTTAGGTATCGGCCTTCTGTCCTTTAGGTATCTTTAGGTATCGGCCTCATGTCCTTTAGGTATCGGCCTCATGTCCTTTAGGTATCGGCCTCACAGCCTTTAGGTATCGGCCTCATGTCCTTTAGGTATCTTTAGGAATCAGCCTCATGTCCTTTAGGTATCGGCCTCACGGCCTTTAGGTATCTTTAGGTATCAGCCTCATGTCCTTTAGGTATCTTTAGGTATCGGCCTCATGTCCTTTAGGTATCTTTAGGTATAGGCCTCACGGCCTTTAGGTATCTTTAGGTATCAGCCTCATGTCCTTTAGGTATCGGTCTTATGTCCTTTAGGTATCGGCCTCATGTCCTTTAGGTATCAGCCTCATGTCCTTTAGGTATCAGCCTCACGGCCTCATGTCCTTTAGGTATCAGCCTCATGTCCTTTAGGTATCGGTCTCATGTCCTTTAGGTATCGGCCTCACGGTCTTTAGGTATCGGCCTCATGTCGTTTAGGTATCTTTAGGTATCAGCCTCATGTCCTTTAGGTATCTTTAGGTATCAGCCTCATGTCCTTTAGGTATCTTTAGGTATCAGCCTCACGGCGTTTAGGTATCTTTAGGTATCAGCCTCATGTCCTTTAGGTATCAGCCTCATGTCCTTTAGGTATCAGCATCATGTCCTTTAGGTATCTTTAGGTATCGGCCTCATGTCCTTTAGGTATCTTTAGGTATCGGCCTCATGTCCTTTAGGTATCGGCCTCATGTCCTTTAGGTATCAGCCTCATGTCCTTTAGGTATCAGCCTCATGTCCTTTAGGTATCAGCCTCATGTCCTTTAGGTATCGGCCTCATGTCCTTTAGGTATCAGCCTCACGTCCTTTAGGTATCAGCCTCACGGCCTTTAGGTATCAGCCTCATGTCCTTTAGGTATCGGCCTCATGTCCTTTAGGTATCTGTAGGTATCTGTAGGTATCGGCCTCATGTCCTTTAGGTATCTTTAGGTATCTTTAGGTATCGGCCTCATGTCCTTTAGGTATCGGCCTCATGTCCTTTAGGTATCAGCCTCATGTCCTTTAGGTATCGGCCTCATGTCCTTTAGGTATCTTTAGGTATCGGCCTCACAGCCTTTAGGTATCTTTAGGTATCGGCCTCATGTCCTTTAGGTATCTTTAGGTATCGGCCTCACAGCCTTTAGGTATCTTTAGGTATCGGCCTCACGGCCTTTAGGTATCGGCCTCATGTCCTTTAGGTATCGGCCTCATGTCCTTTAGGTATCTTTAGGTATCAGCCTCATGTCCTTTAGGTATCTTTAGGTATCTTTAGGTATCGGCCTCATGTCCTTTAGGTATCAGCCTCATGTCCTTTAGGTATCGGCGTCATGTCCTTTAGGTATCGGCCTCATGTCCTTTAGGTATCTTTAGGTATCGGCCTCATGTCCTTTAGGTATCTTTAGGTATCAGCCTCATGTCCTTTAGGTATCAGCCTCATGTCCTTTAGGTATCAGCCTCATGTCCTTTTGGTATCTTTAGGTATCGGCCTTATGTCTTTTAGGTATCTTTAGGTATCGGCATCATGTCCTTTAGGTATCGGCCTCATGTCCTTTAGGTATCGGCCTCACAGCCTTTAGGTATCGGCCTCATGTCCTTTAGGTATCTTTAGGAATCAGCCTCATGTCCTTTAGGTATCGGCCTCACGGCCTTTAGGTATCTTTTGGTATCAGCCTCATGTCCTTTAGGTATCTTTAGGTATCGGCCTCATGTCCTTTAGGTATCTTTAGGTATAGGCCTCACGGCCTTTAGGTATCTTTAGGTATCAGCCTCATGTCCTTTAGGTATCGGTCTTATGTCCTTTAGGTATCGGCCTCATGTCCTTTAGGTATCAGCCTCATGTCCTTTAGGTATCAGCCTCACGGCCTCATGTCCTTTAGGTATCAGCCTCATGTCCTTTAGGTATCGGTCTCATGTCCTTTAGGTATCGGCCTCATGTCCTTTAGGTATCGGCCTCACGGTCTTTAGGTATCGGCCTCATGTCATTTAGGTATCTTTAGGTATCAGCCTCATGTCCTTTAGGTATCTTTAGGTATCAGCCTCATGTCCTTTAGGTATCTTTAGGTATCAGCCTCATGTCCTTTAGGTATCTTTAGGTATCAGCCTCACGGCGTTTAGGTATCTTTAGGTATCGGCCTCATGTCCTTTAGGTATCCGCCTCATGTCCTTTAGGTATCGGCCTCACGGCCTTTAGGTATCAGCCTCATGTCCTTTAGGTATCAGCATCACGGCCTTTAGGTATCTTTAGGTATCGGCCTCACGGCCTTTAGGTATCGGCCTCATGTCCTTTAGGTATCAGCCTCATGTCCTTTAGGTATCAGCATCACGGCCTTTAGGTATCTTTAGGTATCGGCCTCACGGCCTTTAGGTATCGGCCTCATGTCCTTTAGGTACCGGCCTCATGTCCTTTAGGTATCAGTCTCATGTCCTTTAGGTATCAGCCTCACGTCCTTTAGGTATCAGCCTCACGGCCTTTAGGTATCGGACTCACGGCTTTTAGGTAACTTTAGGTATCGGCCTCATGTCCTTTAGGTATCTTTAAGTATCAGCCTCATGTCCTTTAGGTATCGGCCTCACGGCCTTTAGGTATCAGCCTCACGTCTTTTAAGTATCGGCCTCACGGCCTTTAGGTATCGGCCTCACGCATTTTAGGTATCGGCCTCATGGCCTTTAGGTATCGGCCTCATGTCCTTTAGGTATCAGCCTCATGTCCTTTAGGTATCGGCCTCATGTCCTTTAGGTATCGGCCTCATGTCCTTTAGGTATCTTTAGGTATCGGCCTCATGGCCTTTAGGTATCAGCCTCATGTCCTTTAGGTATCGTCCTCATGTCCTTTAGGTATCGGCCTCATGTCCTTTAGGTATCAGCCTCATGTCCTTTAGGTATCGGCCTCATGTCCTTTAGGTATCGGCCTCATGCCCTTTAGGTATCGGCCTCACGGCTTTTAGGTATCGGCCTCACGGCCTTTAGGTATCGGACTCACGGCCTTTAGGTATCGGCCTCATGGCTTTTAGGTATCTTTAGGTATCGGCCTCACGGCCTTTAGGTATCTTTAGGTATCGGCCTCACGGTCTTTAGGTATCGGCCTCACGGCCTTTAGGTATCGGCCTCATGTCCTTTAGGTATCGGCCTCATGTCCTTTAGGTATCTTTAGGTATCAGCCTCATGTCCTTTAGGTATCGGCCTCATGTCCTTTAGGTATCTTTAGGTATCAGCATCATGTCCTTTAGGTATCAGCCTCATGTCCTTTAGGTATCAGCCTCATGTCCTTTAGGTATCTTTAGGTATCGGCCTCATGTCCTTTAGGTATCTTTAGGGATCAGCCTCATGTCCTTTAGGTATCGGCCTCACGGCCTTTAGGTATCGGCCTCATGTCCTTTAGGTATGTTTAGGTATCAGCCTCATGTCCTTTAGGTATCGGCCTCACGTCCTTTAGGTATCAGCCTCATGTCCTTTAGGTATCGGCCTCATGTCCTTTAGGTATCTTTAGGTATCGGCCTCATGTCCTTTAGGTATCGGCCTCACGGCCTTTAGGTATCGGCCTCATGTCCTTTAGGTATCTTTAGGTATCAGCCTCATGTCCTTTAGGTATCGGCCTCACGGCCTTTAGGTATCAGCCTCATGTCCTTTAGGTATCGGCCTCATGTCCTTTAGGTATCTTTAGGTATCGGCCTCATGTCCTTTTGGTATCTTTAGGTATCGGCCTTATGTCCTTTAGGTATCTTTAGGTATCGGCCTCATGTCCTTTAGGTATCGGCCTCACAGCCTTTAGGTATCGGCCTCATGTCCTTTAGGTATCGGCCTCACGTCCTTTAGGTATCAGCCTCATGTCCTTTAGGTATCGGCCTCATGTCCTTTAGGTATCAGCCTCATGTCCTTTAGGTATCGGCCTCATGTCCTTTAGGTATCTTTAGGTATCAGCCTCATGTCCTTTTGGTATCTTTAGGTATCGGCCTCATGTCCTTTAGGTATCTTTAGGTATCAGCCTCATGTCCTTTTGGTATCTTTAGGTATCGGCCTTATGTCTTTTAGGTATCTTTAGGTATCGGCATCATGTCCTTTAGGTATCGGCCTCATGTCCTTTAGGTATCGGCCTCACAGCCTTTAGGTATCGGACTCATGTCCTTTAGGTATCTTTAGGAATCAGCCTCATGTCCTTTAGGTATCGGCCTCACGGCCTTTAGGTATCTTTAGGTATCAGCCTCATGTCCTTTAGGTATCTTTAGGTATCGGCCTCATGTCCTTTAGGTATCTTTAGGTATAGGCCTCACGGCCTTTAGGTATCTTTAGGTATCAGCCTCATGTCCTTTAGGTACCGGCCTCATGTCCTTTAGGTATCAGTCTCATGTCCTTTAGGTATCAGCCTCACGTCCTTTAGGTATCAGCCTCACGGCCTTTAGGTATCGGACTCACGGCTTTTAGGTAACTTTAGGTATCGGCCTCATGTCCTTTAGGTATCTTTAAGTATCAGCCTCATGTCCTTTAGGTATCGGCCTCACGGCCTTTAGGTATCAGCCTCACGTCTTTTAGGTATCGGCCTCACGGCCTTTAGGTATCGGCCTCACGCATTTTAGGTATCGGCCTCATGGCCTTTAGGTATCGGCCTCATGTCCTTTAGGTATCAGCCTCATGTCCTTTAGGTATCGGCCTCATGTCCTTTAGGTATCGGCCTCATGTCCTTTAGGTATCTTTAGGTATCGGCCTCATGGCCTTTAGGTATCAGCCTCATGTCCTTTAGGTATCGTCCTCATGTCCTTTAGGTATCGGCCTCACGTCCTTTAGGTATCAGCCTCATGTCCTTTAGGTATCGGCCTCATGTCCTTTAGGTATCTTTAGGTATCGGCCTCATGTCCTTTAGGTATCGGCCTCACGGCCTTTAGGTATCGGCCTCATGTCCTTTAGGTATCTTTAGGTATCAGCCTCATGTCCTTTAGGTATCGGCCTCACGGCCTTTAGGTATCAGCCTCATGTCCTTTAGGTATCGGCCTCATGTCCTTTAGGTATCTTTAGGTATCGGCCTCATGTCCTTTAGGTATCTTTAGGTATCAGCCTCATGTCCTTTTGGTATCTTTAGGTATCGGCCTTATGTCCTTTAGGTATCTTTAGGTATCGGCCTCATGTCCTTTAGGTATCGGCCTCACAGCCTTTAGGTATCGGCCTCATGTCCTTTAGGTATCGGCCTCACGTCCTTTAGGTATCAGCCTCATGTCCTTTAGGTATCGGCCTCATGTCCTTTAGGTATCAGCCTCATGTCCTTTAGGTATCGGCCTCATGTCCTTTAGGTATCTTTAGGTATCAGCCTCATGTCCTTTTGGTATCTTTAGGTATCGGCCTCATGTCCTTTAGGTATCTTTAGGTATCAGCCTCATGTCCTTTTGGTATCTTTAGGTATCGGCCTTATGTCTTTTAGGTATCTTTAGGTATCGGCATCATGTCCTTTAGGTATCGGCCTCATGTCCTTTAGGTATCGGCCTCACAGCCTTTAGGTATCGGACTCATGTCCTTTAGGTATCTTTAGGAATCAGCCTCATGTCCTTTAGGTATCGGCCTCACGGCCTTTAGGTATCTTTAGGTATCAGCCTCATGTCCTTTAGGTATCTTTAGGTATCGGCCTCATGTCCTTTAGGTATCTTTAGGTATAGGCCTCACGGCCTTTAGGTATCTTTAGGTATCAGCCTCATGTCCTTTAGGTACCGGCCTCATGTCCTTTAGGTATCAGTCTCATGTCCTTTAGGTATCAGCCTCACGTCCTTTAGGTATCAGCCTCACGGCCTTTAGGTATCGGACTCACGGCTTTTAGGTATCGGCCTCACGGCCTTTAGGTATCGGCCTCATGTCCTTTAGGTATCTTTAGGTATCAGCCTCATGTCCTTTAGGTATCGGCCTCATGTCCTTTAGGTATCAGCCTCATGTCCTTTAGGTATCTTTAGGCCTGTCCTTTACTTTAAGTATCAGCCTTGTCCTTTAGGTATCGGCCTCACGGCCTTTATCAGCCTCACGTTTTTAGGTATCGGCCTCACGGCCTTTAGGTATCGGCCTCACGCATTTTAGGTATCGGCCTCATGGCCTTTAGGTATCGGCCTCATGTCCTTTAGGTATCAGCCTCATGTCCTTTAGGTATCGGCCTCATGTCCTTTAGGTATCGGCCTCATGTCCTTTAGGTATCTTTAGGTATCGGCCTCATGGCCTTTAGGTATCAGCCTCATGTCCTTTAGGTATCGTCCTCATGTCCTTTAGGTATCGGCCTCATGTCCTTTAGGTATCAGCCTCATGTCCTTTAGGTATCGGCCTCATGTCCTTTAGGTATCGGCCTCATGCCCTTTAGGTATCGGCCTCACGGCTTTTAGGTATCGGCCTCACGGCCTTTAGGTATCGGACTCACGGCCTTTAGGTATCGGCCTCATGGCTTTTAGGTATCTTTAGGTATCGGCCTCACGGCCTTTAGGTATCGGCCTCACGGCCTTTAGGTATCTTTAGGTATCGGCCTCACGGTCTTTAGGTATCGGCCTCACGGCCTTTAGGTATCGGCCTCATGTCCTTTAGGTATCGGCCTCATGTCCTTTAGGTATCTTTAGGTATCAGCCTCATGTCCTTTAGGTATCGGCCTCATGTCCTTTAGGTATCTTTAGGTATCAGCATCATGTCCTTTAGGTATCAGCCTCATGTCCTTTAGGTATCAGCCTCATGTCCTTTAGGTATCTTTAGGTATCGGCCTCATGTCCTTTAGGTATCTTTAGGGATCAGCCTCATGTCCTTTAGGTATCGGCCTCACGGCCTTTAGGTATCGGCCTCATGTCCTTTAGGTATCTTTAGGTATCAGCCTCATGTCCTTTTGGTATCGGCCTCACGTCCTTTAGGTATCAGCCTCATGTCCTTTAGGTATCGGCCTCATGTCCTTTAGGTATCTTTAGGTATCGGCCTCATGTCCTTTAGGTATCGGCCTCACGGCCTTTAGGTATCGGCCTCATGTCCTTTAGGTATCTTTAGGTATCAGCCTCATGTCCTTTAGGTATCGGCCTCACGGCCTTTAGGTATCAGCCTCATGTCCTTTAGGTATCGGCCTCATGTCCTTTAGGTATCTTTAGGTATCGGCCTCATGTCCTTTAGGTATCTTTAGGTATCAGCCTCATGGCCTTTTGGTATCTTTAGGTATCGGCCTTATGTCCTTTAGGTATCTTTAGGTATCGGCCTCATGTCCTTTAGGTATCGGCCTCACAGCCTTTAGGTATCGGCCTCATGTCCTTTAGGTATCGGCCTCACGTCCTTTAGGTATCAGCCTCATGTCCTTTAGGTATCGGCCTCATGTCCTTTAGGTATCAGCCTCATGTCCTTTAGGTATCGGCCTCATGTCCTTTAGGTATCTTTAGGTATCAGCCTCATGTCCTTTTGGTATCTTTAGGTATCGGCCTCATGTCCTTTAGGTACCTTTAGGTATCAGCCTCATGTCCTTTTGGTATCTTTAGGTATCGGCCTTATGTCTTTTAGGTATCTTTAGGTATCGGCATCATGTCCTTTAGGTATCGGCCTCATGTCCTTTAGGTATCGGCCTCACAGCCTTTAGGTATCGGACTCATGTCCTTTAGGTATCTTTAGGAATCAGCCTCATGTCCTTTAGGTATCGGCCTCACGGCCTTTAGGTATCTTTAGGTATCAGCCTCATGTCCTTTAGGTATCTTTAGGTATCGGCCTCATGTCCTTTAGGTATCTTTAGGTATAGGCCTCACGGCCTTTAGGTATCTTTAGGTATCAGCCTCATGTCCTTTAGGTATCGGTCTTATGTCCTTTAGGTATCGGCCTCATGTCCTTTAGGTATCAGCCTCATGTCCTTTAGGTATCAGCCTCACGGCCTCATGTCCTTTAGGTATCAGCCTCATGTCCTTTAGGTATCGGTCTCATGTCCTTTAGGTATCGGTCTCATGTCCTTTAGGTATCGGCCTCACGGTCTTTAGGTATCGGCATCATGTCATTTAGGTATCTTTAGGTATCAGCCTCATGTCCTTTAGGTATCTTTAGGTATCAGCCTCATGTCCTTTAGGTATCTTTAGGTATCAGCCTCATGTCCTTTAGGTATCTTTAGGTATCAGCCTCACGGCGTTTAGGTATCTTTAGGTATCGGCCTCATGTCCTTTAGGTATCCGCCTCATTTCCTTTAGGTATCAGCATCACGGCCTTTAGGTATCTTTAGGTATCGGCCTCACGGCCTTTAGGTATCGGCCTCATGTCCTTTAGGTATCGGCCTCATGTCCTTTAGGTATCAGTCTCATGTCCTTTAGGTATCAGCCTCACGTCCTTTAGGTATCAGCCTCACGGCCTTTAGGTATCGGACTCACGGCTTTTAGGTAACTTTAGGTATCGGCCTCATGTCCTTTAGGTATCAGTCTCATGTCCTTTAGGTATCAGCCTCACGTCCTTTAGGTATCAGCCTCACGGCCTTTAGGTATCGGACTCACGGCTTTTAGGTAACTTTAGGTATCGGCCTCATGTCCTTTAGGTATCTTTAAGTATCAGCCTCATGTCCTTTAGGTATCGGCCTCACGGCCTTTAGGTATCAGCCTCACGTCTTTTAGGTATCGGCCTCACGGCCTTTAGGTATCGGCCTCATGTCCTTTAGGTATCAGCCTCATGTCCTTTAGGTATCGGCCTCATGTCCTTTAGGTATCGGCCTCATGTCCTTTAGGTATCGGCCTCATGTCCTTTAGGTATCTTTAGGTATCGGCCTCATGTCCTTTAGGTATCAGCCTCATGTCCTTTAGGTATCGGCCTCATGTCCTTTAGGTATCGGCCTCATGCCCTTTAGGTATCGGCCTCACGGCTTTTAGGTATCGGCCTCACGGCCTTTAGGTATCGGACTCACGGCCTTTAGGTATCGGCCTCGTGGCTTTTAGGTATCTTTAGGTATCGGCCTCACGGCCTTTAGGTATCGGCCTCACGGCCTTTAGGTATCTTTAGGTATCGGCCTCACGGTCTTTAGGTATCGGCCTCACGGCCTTTAGGTATCGGCCTCATGTCCTTTAGGTATCGGCCTCATGTCCTTTAGGTATCTTTAGGTATCAGCCTCATGTCCTTTAGGTATCTTTAGGTATCTTTAGGTATCGGCCTCATGTCCTTTAGGTATCAGCCTCATGTCCTTTAGGTATCGGCGTCATGTCCTTTAGGTATCGGCCTCATGTCCTTTAGGTATCTTTAGGTATCGGCCTCATGTCCTTTAGGTATCTTTAGGTATCAGCCTCATGTCCTTTAGGTATCAGCCTCATGTCCTTTAGGTATCAGCCTCATGGCCTTTAGGTATCTTTAGGTATCGGCCTCATGTCCTTTAGGTATCTTTAGGGATCAGCCTCATGTCCTTTAGGTATCGGCCTCACGGCCTTTAGGTATCGGCCTCATGTCCTTTAGGTATCTTTAGGTATCAGCCTCATGTCCTTTTGGTATCGGCCTCACGTCCTTTAGGTATCAGCCTCATGTCCTTTAGGTATCGGCCTCATGTCCTTTAGGTATCTTTAGGTATCGGCCTCATGTCCTTTAGGTATCGGCCTCACGGCCTTTAGGTATCGGCCTCATGTCCTTTAGGTATCTTTAGGTATCAGCCTCATGTCCTTTAGGTATCGGCCTCACGGCCTTTAGGTATCAGCCTCATGTCCTTTAGGTATCGGCCTCATGTCCTTTAGGTATCGGCCTAACGGCTTTTAGGTATCAGCCTCATGTCCTTTAGGTATCTTTAGGTATCGGCCTCATGTCCTTTAGGTATCTTTAGGTATAGGCCTCACGGCCTTTAGGTATCTTTAGGTATCAGCCTCATGTCCTTTAGGTATCGGCCTCACGTCCTTTAGGTATCAGCCTCATGTCCTTTAGGTATCGGCCTCATGTCCTTTAGGTATCTTTAGGTATCGGCCTCATGTCCTTTAGGTATCTTTAGGTATCAGCCTCATGTCCTTTTGGTATCTTTAGGTATCGGCCTTATGTCCTTTAGGTATCTTTAGGTATCGGCCTCATGTCCTTTAGGTATCGGCCTCACGGCCTTTAGGTATCTTTAGGTATCAGCCTCATGTCCTTTAGGTATCTTTAGGTATCGGCCTCATGTCCTTTAGGTATCTTTAGGTATAGGCCTCACGGCCTTTAGGTATCTTTAGGTATCAGCCTCATGTCCTTTAGGTATCGGTCTTATGTCCTTTAGGTAACGGCCTCATGTCCTTTAGGTATCAGCCTCATGTCCTTTAGGTATCAGCCTCACGGCCTCATGTCCTTTAGGTATCAGCCTCATGTCCTTTAGGTATCGGTCTCATGTCCTTTAGGTATCGGCCTCATGTCCTTTAGGTATCGGCCTCACGGTCTTTAGGTATCGGCCTCATGTCGTTTAGGTATCTTTAGGTATCAGCCTCATGTCCTTTAGGTATCTTTAGGTATCAGCCTCATGTCCTTTAGGTATCTTTAGGTATCAGCCTCACGGCGTTTAGGTATCTTTAGGTATCGGCCTCATGTCCTTTAGGTATCCGCCTCATGTCCTTTAGGTATCGGCCTCACGGCCTTTAGGTATCTTTAGGTATCGGCCTCATGTCCTTTAGGTATCAGCCTCATGTCCTTTAGGTATCAGCATCACAGCCTTTAGGTATCTTTAGGTATCGGCCTCACGGCCTTTAGGTATCAGCCTCACGTCTTTTAGGTATCGGCCTCACGGCCTTTAGGTATCGGCCTCACGCATTTTAGGTATCGGCCTCATGGCCTTTAGGTATCGGCCTCATGTCCTTTAGGTATCAGCCTCATGTCCTTTAGGTATCGGCCTCATGTCCTTTAGGTATCGGCCTCATGTCCTTTAGGTATCTTTAGGTATCGGCCTCATGGCCTTTAGGTATCAGCCTCACGTCTTTTAGATATCGGCCTCACGGCCTTTAGGTATCGGCCTCACGCATTTTAGGTATCGGCCTCATGGCCTTTAGGTATCTTTAGGTATCGGCCTCACGGCCTTTAGGTATCAGCCTCACGTCTTTTAGGTATCGGCCTCACGGCCTTTAGGTATCGGCCTCACGCATTTTAGGTATCGGCCTCATGGCCTTTAGGTATCGGCCTCATGTCCTTTAGGTATCAGCCTCATGTCCTTTAGGTATCGGCCTCATGTCCTTTAGGTATCGGCCTCATGTCCTTTAGGTATCTTTAGGTATCGGCCTCATGGCCTTTAGGTATCAGCCTCACGTCTTTTAGGTATCGGCCTCACGGCCTTTAGGTATCGGCCTCACGCATTTTAGGTATCGGCCTCATGGCCTTTAGGTATCGGCCTCATGTCCTTTAGGTATCAGCCTCATGTCCTTTAGGTATCGGCCTCATGTCCTTTAGGTATCGGCCTCATGTCCTTTAGGTATCTTTAGGTATCGGCCTCATGGGCTTTAGGTATCGGCCTCATGTCCTTTAGGTATCGGCCTCATGTCCTTTAGGTATCGGCCTCATGTCCTTTAGGTATCGGCCTCATGTCCTTTAGGTATCGGCCTCATGTCCTTTAGGTATCGGCCTCATGCCCTTTAGGTATCGGCCTCACGGCTTTTAGGTATCGGCCTCACGGCCTTTAGGTATCGGACTCACGACCTTTAGGTATCGGCCTCGTGGCTTTTAGGTATCTTTCCTTTAGGTATCGGCCTCATGGCCTTTAGGTATCTCACGGCCTTTAGGTATCGGCCTCACGGCCTTTAGGTATCGGCCTCACGGCGTTAGGTATCTTTAGGTATCGGCCTCGTGGCTTTTACGTATCTTTAGGTATCGGCCTCACGGCCTTTAGGTATCGGCCTCACGGCCTTTAGGTATCTTTAGGTATCGGCCTCACGGTCTTTAGGTATCGGCCTCACGGCCTTTAGGTATCGGCCTCACGGCGTTAGGTATCTTTAGGTATCGGCCTCACGACCTTTAGGTATCGGCCTCACGGCCTTTAGGTATCGGCATCACGGCCTTTAGGTATCTTTAGGTATCGGACTCACGGCCTTTAGGTATCGGCCTCACGGCCTTTAGGTATCTTTAGGTATCGGCCTCATGTCCTTTAGGTATCAGCCTCATGTCCTTTAGGTATCGGGCTCATGTCCTTTAGGTATCGGCCTCATGTCCTTTAGGTATCAGCCTCATGTCCTTTAGGTATCGGCCTCATGGCTTTAGGTATCGGCCTCATGTCCTTTAGGTATCGGCCTCATGGCCTTTAGGTATCTTTAGGTATCGGCCTCAGGGCCTTTAGGTATCGGCCTCACGTCCTTTAGGTATCCTTAGGTATCGGCCTCAGGGTCTTTAGGTATCGGCCTCATGTCCTTTAGGTATCCGCCTCATGCTTTTAGGTATCGGCCTCATGGCCTTTAGGTATCCGCCTCATGTCTTTTAGGTATCGGCCTCATGGCCTTTAGGTATCGGCCTCATGTCCTTTAGGTATCTTTAGGTAACGGCCTCATGGCCTTTAGGTATCAGCCTCACGTTTTAGGTATCGGCCTCACGGCCTTTAGGTATCGGCCTCATGTCCTTTAGGTATCGGCCTCATGTCCTTTAGGTATCGGCCTCATGTCCTTTAGGTATCTTTAGGTATCGGCCTCATGTCCTTTAGGTATCGGCCTCGCCTCATGTCCTTTAGGTATCGGCCTCATGTCCTTTAGGTATCGGCCTCATGTCCTTTAGGTATCTTTAGGTATCGGCCTCAGGGCCTTTAGGTATCGGCCTCATGTCCTTTAGGTATCCGCCTCATGTCCTTTAGGTATCGGCCTCATGCCTTTAGGTATCAGCCTCACGGCTTTTAGGTATCTTTAGGTATCGGCCTCATGGCCTTTTAGGTATCAGCCTCACGTCTTTTAGGTATCTGCCTCACAGCCTTTAGGTATCGGCCTCACGCCTTTAGGTATCGGCCTCATGGCCTTTAGGTATCAGCCTCATGTCTTTTAGGTATCGGCCTCATGTCCTTTAGGTATCGGCCTCATGTCCTTTAGGTATCGGCCTCACGGCCTTTAGGTATCTTTTAGGTATCGGCCTCATGGCCTTTACGGTATCTTTAGGTATCGGCCTCATGGCCTTTAGGTATCGGCCTCATGTCCTTTGGTATCGGCCTCATGGCCTTTAGGTATCTTTAGGTATCGGCCTCATGTCCTTTAGGTATCGGCCTCACGGCCTTTAGGTATCTTTAGGTATCGGCCTCATGTCCTTTAGGTATCGGCCTCATGTCACGGCCTTTAGGTATCCTTAGGTATCGGCCTCAGGGCCTTTAGGTATCGGCCTCACGGCCTTTAGGTATCCGCCTCACGGCCTTTAGGTATCGGCCTCTCAGGGCCTTTAGGTATCGGCCTCATGTCCTTTAGGTATCAGGCCTCATGTCCCTTTAGGTATCGGCCTCACGGCTTTTAGGTATCTTTAGGTATCGGCCTCACGTCCTTTAGGTATCAGCCTCACGTCTTTTAGGTATCGGCCTCACGGCCTTTAGGTATCTTTTTTAGGTATCGGCCTCATGGCCTTTAGGTATCGGCCTCATGTCCCTTAGGTATCTTTAGGTATCGGCCTCATGTCCTTTAGGTATCGGCCTCAGGCCTTTAGGTATCGGCCTCATGTCCTTTAGGTATCGGCCTCACGGCCTTTAGGTATCTTTTTAGGTATCGGCCTCATGTCCTTTAGGTATCGGCCTCCTTTAGGTATCGGCCTCATGTCCTTTAGGTTTTAGGTATCGGCCTCAGGGCCTTTAGGTATCTTTTTAGGTATCGGCCTCAGGGCCTTTAGGTATCGGCCTCACGGCTTTTAGGTATCTTTAGGTATCGGCCTCACGGCTTTTAGGTATCAGCCTCACGTCTTTTAGGTATCGGCCTCATGGCCTTTAGGTATCGGCCTCACGGCCTTTTAGGTATCGGCCTCATGGCCTTTAGGTATCGGCCTCATGTCCTTTAGGTATCTTTAGGTATCGGCCTCATGTCCTTTAGGTATCGGCCTCACGGCCTTTAGGTATCTTTAGGTATCGGCCTCATGTCCTTTAGGTATCTTTAGGTATCGGCCTCATGGCCTTTAGGTATCAGCCTCATGTCCTTTAGGTGGCCTCATGTCTTTAGGTATCGGCCTCATGTCCTTTAGGTATCAGCCTCATGTCCTTTAGGTATCGGGCCTCATGCCCTTTAGGTATCGGCCTCACGGCTTTTAGGTATCCGCCTCACGGCCTTTAGGTATCGGACTCACGGCCTTTAGGTATCGGTCTCGTGGCTTTTAGGTATCTTTAGGTATCGGCCTCACGGCCTTTAGGTATCGGCCTCACGGCCTTTAGGTATCGGTCTCACGGCCTTTAGGTATCGGCCTCACGGCGTTAGGTATCTTTAGGTATCGGCCTCACGGCTTTTAGGTATCTTTAGGTATCGGCCTCACGGCCTTTAGGTATCGGCCTCACGGCCTTTAGGTATCGGCCTCACGGCCTTTAGGTATCTTTAGGTATCGGCCTCACGGTCTTTAGGTATCGGCCTCACAGCCTTTAGGTATCGGCCTCACGGCGTTAGGTATCTTTAGGTATCGGCCTCACGGCCTTTAGGTATCAGCCTCACGTCTTTTAGGTATCGGCCTCACGGCCTTTAGGTATCGGCCTCACGCATTTTAGGTATCGGCCTCATGGCCTTTAGGTATCGGCCTCATGTCCTTTAGGTATCAGCCTCATGTCCTTTAGGTATCGGCCTCATGTCCTTTAGGTATCGGCCTCATGTCCTTTAGGTATCTTTAGGTATCGGCCTCATGGCCTTTAGGTATCAGCCTCACGTCTTTTAGGTATCGGCCTCACGGCCTTTAGGTATCGGCCTCACGCATTTTAGGTATCGGCCTCATGGCCTTTAGGTATCTTTAGGTATCGGCCTCACGGCCTTTAGGTATCAGCCTCACGTCTTTTAGGTATCGGCCTCACGGCCTTTAGGTATCGGCCTCACGGCCTTTTTAGGTATCGGCCTTTTTAGGTATCGGCCTCATGTCCTTTAGGTATCAGCCTCATGTCCTTTAGGTATCGGCCTCATGTCCTTTAGGTATCGGCCTCATGTCCTTTAGGTATCTTTAGGTATCGGCCTCATGGGCTTTAGGTATCAGCCTCATGTCCTTTAGGTATCGGCCTCATGTCCTTTAGGTATCGGCCTCATGTCCTTTAGGTATCGGCCTCATGTCCTTTAGGTATCGGCCTCATGTCCTTTAGGTATCGGCCTCATGCCCTTTAGGTATCGGCCTCACGGCTTTTAGGTATCGGCCTCACGGCCTTTAGGTATCGGACTCACGGCCTTTAGGTATCGGCCTCGTGGCTTTTAGGTATCTTTAGGTATCGGCCTCACGGCCTTTAGGTATCGGCCTCACGGCCTTTAGGTATCGGCCTCACGGCCTTTAGGTATCGGCCTCACGGCGTTAGGTATCTTTAGGTATCGGCCTCGTGGCTTTTACGTATCTTTAGGTATCGGCCTCACGGCCTTTAGGTATCGGCCTTTAGGTATCTTTAGGTATCGGCCTCACGGTCTTTAGGTATCGGCCTCACGGCCTTTAGGTATCGGCCTCACGGCGTTAGGTATCTTTAGGTATCGGCCTCACGACCTTTAGGTATCGGCCTCACGGCCTTTAGGTATCGGCATCACGGCCTTTAGGTATCTTTAGGTATCGGACTCACGGCCTTTAGGTATCGGCCTCACGGCCTTTAGGTATCTTTAGGTATCGGCCTCATGTCCTTTAGGTATCAGCCTCATGTCCTTTAGGTATCGGGCTCATGTCCTTTAGGTATCGGCCTCATGTCCTTTAGGTATCAGCCTCATGTCCTTTAGGTATCGGCCTCACGGCTTTTAGGTATCTTTAGGTATCGGCCTCATGTCCTTTAGGTATCGGCCTCACGGCCTTTAGGTATCTTTAGGTATCGGCCTCAGGGCCTTTAGGTATCGGCCTCACGGCCTTTAGGTATCCTTAGGTATCGGCCTCAGGGTCTTTAGGTATCGGCCTCACGGCCTTTAGGTATCCGCCTCACGGCTTTTAGGTATCGGCCTCAGGGCCTTTAGGTATCCGCCTCACGGCTTTTAGGTATCGGCCTCAGGGCCTTTAGGTATCGGCCTCACGGCTTTTAGGTATCTTTAGGTAACGGCCTCACGGCTTTTAGGTATCAGCCTCATGTCTTTTAGGTATCGGCCTCATGTCCTTTAGGTATCGGCCTCACTGTCCTTTTAGGTATCTTTAGGTATCGGCCTCATGTCCTTTAGGTATCTTTAGGTATCGGCCTCATGTCCTTTAGGTATCGGCCTCACGGCCTTTAGGTATCTTTAGGTATCGGCCTCATGTCCTTTAGGTATCGGCCTCACGGCCTTTAGGTATCTTTAGGTATCGGCCTCAGGGCCTTTAGGTATCGGCCTCGCGGCCTTTAGGTATCCGCCTCACGGCTTTTAGGTATCGGCCTCAGGGCCTTTAGGTATCGGCCTCACGGCTTTTAGGTATCTTTAGGTAACGGCCTCACGGCTTTTAGGTATCAGCCTCACGTCTTTTAGGTATCTGCCTCACAGCCTTTAGGTATCGGCCTCACGCCTTTTAGGTATCGGCCTCATGGCCTTTAGGTATCAGCCTCACGTCTTTTAGGTATCGGCCTCATGTCCTTTAGGTATCGGCCTCATGCCCTTTAGGTATCGGCCTCACGGCCTTTAGGTATCGGCCTCACGGCCTTTAGGTATCGGCCTCGCGGCCTTTTGGTATCTTTAGGTATCGGCCTCAAGGCCTTTAGGTATCGGCCTCATGTCCTTTAGGTATCGGCCTCATTTAGGTATCGGCCTCACGGCCTTTAGGTATCTTTAGGTATCGGCCTCATGTCCTTTAGGTATCGGCCTCACGGCCTTTAGGTATCTTTAGGTATCGGCCTCAGGGCCTCTTTATCGGCCTCAGGGCCTTTAGGTCGGCCTCACGGCCTTTAGGTATCCGCCTCACGGCTTTTAGGTATCGGCCTCAGGGCCTTTAGGTATCGGCCTCACGGCCTTTACGGCTTTTAGGTATCGGCCTCAGGGCCTTTGGTATCGGCCTCACGGCTTTTAGGTATCTTTAGGTAACGGCCTCACGGCTTTTAGGTATCAGCCTCACGTCTTTTAGGTATCGGCCTCATGGCCTTTAGGTATCGGCCTCACTCCTTTTAGGTATCGGCCTCATGGCCTTTAGGTATCGGCCTCATGTCCTTTAGGTATCTTTAGGTATCGGCCTCATGTCCTTTAGGTATCGGCCTCATGGCCTTTAGGTATCTTTAGGTATCGGCCTCATGTCCTTTTATCGGCCTATCTTTAGGTATCGGCCTCAGGACCTTTAGGCCTTTAGGTATCGGCCTCATGGCCTTTAGGTATCGGCCTCACGGCCTTTAGGTATCGGCCTCACGGCCTTTAGGTATCTTTAGGTATCGGCCTCATTTAGGTATCGGCCTCACGGCCTTTAGGTATCCTTTAGGTATCGGCCTCACGGCCTTTAGGTATCTTTAGGTATCGGCCTCAGGGCCTTTAGGTATCGGCCTCGCGGCCTTTAGGTATCCGCCTCACGGCTTTTAGGTATCGGCCTCAGGGCCTTTAGGTATCGGCCTCACGGCTTTTAGGTATCTTTAGGTAACGGCCTCACGGCTTTTAGGTATCAGCCTCACGTCTTTTAGGTATCTGCCTCACAGCCTTTAGGTATCGGCCTCACGCCTTTTAGGTATCGGCCTCATGGCCTTTAGGTATCTTTAGGTAACGGCCTCACGGCTTTTAGGTATCAGCCTCACGTCTTTTAGGTATCGGCCTCATGTCCTTTAGGTATCGGCCTCATGCCCTTTAGGTATCGGCCTCACGGCTTTTAGGTATCGGCCTCACAGCCTTTAGGTATCGGACTCACGGCCTTTAGGTATCGGCCTCTTGGCTTTTAGGTATCTTTAGGTATCGGCCTCACGGCCTTTAGGTATCGGCCTCACGGCCTTTAGGTATCTTTAGGTATCGGCCTCATGGTCTTTAGGTATCGGCCTCACGGCCTTTAGGTATCGGCCTCACGGCCTTTAGGTATCGGCATCACGGCCTTTAGGTATCTTTAGGTATCGGCCTCACGGCCTTTAGGTATCGGCCTCACGGCCTTTAGGTATCGGCCTCATGTCCTTTAGGTATCAGCCTCATGTCCTTTAGGTATCGGGCTCATGTCCTTTAGGTATCGGCCTCATGTCCTTTAGGTATCAGCCTCATGTCCTTTAGGTATCGGCCTCACGGCTTTTAGATATCTTTAGGTATCGGCCTCACGGCCTTTAGGTATCGGCCTCGCGGCTTTTAGGTATCTTTAGGTATCGGCCTCACGGCCTTTAGGTATCTTTAGGTATCGGCCTCACGGTCTTTAGGTATCGGCCTCACGGCCTTTAGGTATCGGCCTCACGGCGTTAGGTATCTTTAGGTATCGGCCTCACGACCTTTAGGTATCGGACTCACGGCCTTTAGGTATCTTTAGGTATCGGCCTCATGTCCTTTAGGTATCAGCCTCATGTCCTTTAGGTATCGGGCTCATGTCCTTTAGGTATCGGCCTCATGTCCTTTAGGTATCAGCCTCATGTCCTTTAGGTATCGGCCTCACGGCTTTTAGATATCTTTAGGTATCGGCCTCACGGCCTTTAGGTATCGGCCTCGCGGCTTTTAGGTATCTTTAGGTATTGGCCTCACGGCCTTTAGGTATCGGCCTCACGGCTTTTAGGTATCGGCCCTGAGGTATCTGTAGGTATCGGTCTCACGACCTTCAGGTATCGGCCTCACGGCCTTTAGGTATCGGCCTCACGGCGTTAGGTATCTTTAGGTATCGGCCTCACGGTCTTTAGGTATCGTCCTCACGGCCTTTAGGTATCGGCCTCACGGCGTTAGGTATCTTTAGGTATCGGTCTCGCGACCTTTAGGTATCGGCCTCACAGCTTTTAGGTATCTTTAGGTATCGGCCTCACGGCCTTTAGTTATCGGCCTCACAGCCTTTAGGTAACGGCCTCACGGCCTTTAGGTGTCTGCCTCATGGCTTTTAGGTATCTTTAGGTATCGGCCTCACGGCCTTTAGGTATCGGCCTCGCGGCCTTTTGGTATCTTTAGGTATCGGCCTCAAGGCCTTTAGGTATCGGCCTCATGTCCTTTAGGTATCGGCCTCACGGCCTTTAGGTATCTTTAGGTATCGGCCTCATGTCCTTTAGGTATCGGCCTCACGGCCTTTAGGTATCTTTAGGTATCGGCCTCAGGGCCTTTAGGTATCGGCCTCACGGCCTTTAGGTATCCTTAGGTATCGGCCTCAGGGCCTTTAGGTATCGGCCTCACGGCCTTTAGGTATCCGCCTCACGGCTTTTAGGTATCGGCCTCAGGGCCTTTAGGTATCGGCCTCACGGCCTTTAGGTATCCGCCTCACGGCTTTTAGGTATCGGCCTCAGGGCCTTTAGGTATCGGCCTCACGGCTTTTAGGTATCTTTAGGTAACGGCCTCACGGCTTTTAGGTATCAGCCTCACGTCTTTTAGGTATCGGCCTCACGGCCTTTAGGTATCGGCCTCACGCCTTTTATGTATCGGCCTCATGGCCTTTAGGTATCGGCCTCATGTCCCTTAGGTATCTTTAGGTATCGGCCTCATGTCCTTTAGGTATCGGCCTCACGGCCTTTAGGTATCTTTAGGTATCGGCCTCATGTCCTTTAGGTATCGGCCTCACGGCCTTTAGGTATCTTTAGGTATCGGCCTCAGGGCCTTTAGGTATCGGCCTCACGGCCTTTAGGTATCCGCCTCACGGCTTTTAGGTATCGGCCTCAGGGCCTTTAGGTATCGGCCTCGCGGCCTTTAGGTATCCGCCTCACGGCTTTTAGGTATCGGCCTCAGGGCCTTTAGGTATCGGCCTCACGTCCTTTAGGTATCTTTAGGTATCGGCCTCATGGCCTTTAGGTATCGGCCTCATGTCCTTTAGGTATCTTTAGGTATCGGCCTCATGTCCTTTAGGTATCAGCCTCATGTCCTTTAGGTATCGGCCTCATGTCCTTTAGGTATCGGCCTCATGTCCTTTAGGTATCTTTAGGTATCGGCCTCATGGCCTTTAGGTATCAGCCTCATGTCCTTTAGGTATCGGCCTCATGTCCTTTAGGTATCGGCCTCATGTCCTTTAGGTATCAGCTTCATGTCCTTTAGGTATCGGCCTCATGTCCTTTAGGTATCGGCCTCACGGCTTTTAGGTATCGGCCTCACGGCCTTTAGGTATCGGCCTCACGGCCTTTAGGTATCGGACTCACGGCCTTTAGGTATCGGCCTCGTGGCTTTTAGGTATCTTTAGGTATCGGCCTCACGGCTTTTAGGTATCTTTAGGTATCGGCCTCACGGCTTTTAGGTATCAGCCTCACGTCTTTTAGTTATCGGCCTCACGGCTTTTAGGTATCGGACTCACGCCTTTTAGGTATCGGCCTCATGGCCTTTAGGTATCTTTAGGTATCGGCCTCATGTCCTTTAGGTATCGGCCTCATGTCCTTTAGGTATCGGCCTCATGTCCTTTAGGTATCGGCCTCATGTCCTTTAGGTATCTTTAGGTATCGGCCTCGCGGCTTTTAGGTATCTTTAGGTATTGGCCTCACGGCTTTTAGGTATCGGCCTCACGGCTTTTAGGTATCAGCCTCACGGCCTTCAGCCTCACAGCCTTTCTTTTTTTCTAAACGTATTCAACTGTTACCATGCACCTGCAAGAAAGATGTGTGAGTTCCTTTTGAATTTTGAATGTTTAAGAAGATGGTAATTGGCTGTGACTGAATCCAATAATATTTGATACATTTCTTATTCCTTTTGATTCAAAAATAGTGTTTCTGTGTGTTTGGTAGCGTAAACATGTTAAACATCCCAGAGGCCATAGTCCAAATACTGTGAACATTCTCTTTTATGTAGAGGGGAGTTAGATAGATAACACAATGTACCTGAAATCACCCCAACTGTCTGTGTCCATTAGAAGTCTATTATATCAAGGGCATTATGGGATATATTTCTTAACTTCAACTGGCCTTAAAGAAAAGACATGGGAGAAGTCAAAAACCTTCAGGAATGACAGTATGGAGTTAAATCAACAGTCCATTCATTCTAATGACAGCATGGAGTTAAATCAACAGTCCATTCATTCTAATGACAGCATGGAGTTAAATCAACAGTCCATTCATTATAATGACAGGATGGAGTTAAATCAACAGTCCATTCATTCTAATGATAGTATGGAGTTAAATCAACAGTCCATTCATTCTAACTACTAGGCTACCTGCCCCCCCCCCTCTAACCACTAGGCTACCTGCCTCTCCCCTCTAACCACTAGGCTACCTGCCCCCCCCTCTAACCACTAGGCTACCTGCCTCTCCCCTCTAACCACTAGGCTACCTGCCTCTCCCCTCTAACCGCTAGGCTACCTGCCCCCCCCTCTAACCACTAGGCTACCTGCCTCTCCCCTCTAACCACTAGGCTACCTGCCTCCCCTCTTACCACTAGGCTACCTGCCTCCCCTCTAACCACTAGGCTACCTGCCCCCCCCGTCTAACCACTAGGCTAACTGTGTAACAATACAGAGGCGGATGCAAGATGCAAGCAACGATGGTTTAATGAATACAGGTTACAGCAGCAACAGGACAGACAGACTGTACTCAGACGGAATCCGACCCAGGGACTAGGGCGCATCCTCCTATGAAAGCGTGCTGAGAAACCCAGGGGAGAGTGTCCCAGGGGAGAGGGTAGGAAGGAGCACAGCAGATAATCCACACAAGGGCGGCGAGAGATGAGCACGGACACACGACACAACCTCAGGGAAGTAACAACGATCTGACAACAAGAAACACTGGTTACAGAACATATAAAGGGAAGATAAGTGATTCCAGCTGGCGCAGACAATCAGGCCGAGATTGGGAACCACGCCCACACAAACACGGGAGAGAGAGAGAGAGAGAGAGAGAGAGAGAGAGAGAAGGAAAAGGAGGCAGTGGATTCATGAACCGTGACAAACTGCCTCTCCCCTCTAACCACTAGGCTACCTGCCCCCCCCCACCCCCCCTCTAACCACTAGGCTACCTGCCTCTCCCCTCTAACAACTAGGCTACCTGCCTCTCCCCTCTAACCACTAGGCTACCTGCCTCCCCTCTAACCACTAGGCTACCTGCCCCCCTCTAACTACTAGGCTACCTGCCTCTCCCCTCTAACCACTAGGCTACCTGCCTCTCCCCTCTTACCACTAGGCTACCTGCCCCCCTCTAATCACTAGGCTACCTGCCTTTCCCCTCTAACCACTAGGCTACCTGCCTCTCCCTCTAACAACTAGGCTACCTGCCTCTCCCTCTTACCACTAGGCTACCTGCCTCTCCCTGTTACCACTAGGCTACCTGCCTCCCCTCTAACCACTAGGCTACCTGCCCCCTCTAACCACTAGGCTACCTGCCTCTCCCCTCTAACCACTAGGCTACCTGCCCCCCCACCCCCTCTAACCACTAGGCTACCTGCCTCTCCCCTCTAACAACTAGGCTACCTGCCTCTCCCCTCTAACCACTAGGCTACCTGCCTCCCCTCTAACCACTAGGCTACCTGCCCCCCTCTAACTACTAGGCTACCTGCCTCTCCCATCTAACCACTAGGCTACCTGCCTCTCCCCTCTAACCACTAGGCTACCTGCCCCCCTCTAACTACTAGGCTACCTGCCTCTCCCCTCTAACCACTAGGCTACCTGCCTCTCCCTCTTACCACTAGGCTACCTGCCCCCCCCTCTAATCACTAGGCTACCTGCCTTTCCCCTCTAACCACTAGGCTACCTGCCTCCCCTCTAACAACTAGGCTACCTGCCTCTCCTCTTACCACTAGGCTACCTGCCTCTCCCTGTTACCACTAGGCTACCTGCCTCCCCTCTAACCACTAGGCTACCTGCCCCCTCTAACCACTAGGCTACCTGCCTCTCCCCTCTAACCACTAGGCTACCTGCCCCCCACCCCCCCCTCTAACCACTAGGCTACCTGCCTCTCCCCTCTAACAACTAGGCTACCTGCCTCTCCCCTCTAACCACTAGGCTACCTGCCTCCTCTAACCACTAGGCTACCTGCCCCCCCTCTAACTACTAGGCTACCTGCCTCTCCTCTAACCACTAGGCTACCTGCCTCTCCCTCTTACCACTAGGCTACCTGCCCCCCCCTCTAATCACTAGGCTACCTGCCTTTCCCTCTAACCACTAGGCTACCTGCCTCTCCCCTCTAACAACTAGGCTACCTGCCTCTCCCCTCTTACCACTAGGCTACCTGCCTCTCCCCTGTTACCACTAGGCTACCTGCCTCCCCTCTAACCACTAGGCTACCTGCCCCCTCTAACCACTAGGCTACCTGCCTCTCCCCTCTAACCACTAGGCTATCTGCCTCTCCCCTCTAGCCACTAGGCTACCTGCCCCCCTCTAACCACTAGGCTACCTGCCTCTCCCCTCTTACCACTAGGCTACCTGCCTCCCCTCTAACCACTAGACTACCTGCCCCCCCCATCTAACCACTAGGCTACCTGCCTCCCCTCTAACCACTAGGCTATCTGCCTCCCCCTCTAACCACTAGGCTACCTGCCTCCTCCCTCTAACCACTAGGCTACCTGCCCCCCTCTCTAACCACTAGGCTACCTGCCCCCCTCTCTATCCACTAGGCTACCTGCCCCCCCTCTAACCACTAGGCTACCTCCCCCTCTAACCACTAGACTACCTCCCTCCCCCTTTAACCACTAGGCTACCTGCCTCCCCCTCTAACCACTAGGCTACCTGCCCCCCTCTCTAACCACTAGGCTACCTGCCCCCCCCCCCTCTATCCACTAGGCTACCTGCCCCCCTCTAACCACTAGGCTACCTCCCCCTCTAACCACTAGACTACCTCCCTCCCCCTTTAACCACTAGGCTACCTGCCTCCCCCTCTAACCACTAGGCTACCTGCCTCCCCCTCTAACCACTAGGCTACCTGCCTCCCCTCTCTAACCACTAGGCTACCTGCCCCCCCTCTCTATCCACTAGGCTACCTGCCCCCCCCTCTAACCACTAGGCTACCTCCCCCTCTAACCACTAGACTACCTCCCTCCCCCTTTTATCCACTAGGCTACCTGCCTCCCCCTCTAACCACTAGGCTACCTGCCTCCCCCTCTAACCACTAGGCTACCTGCCTCCCCCTCTAACCACTAGGCTACCTGCCTCCCCCTCTAACCACTAGGCTACCTGCCTCCCCCTCTAACCACTAGGCTACCTGCCTCCCCTCTCTAACCACTAGGCTACCTGCCTCCCCCTCTCTAACCACTAGGCTACCTGCCCCCCCCTCTCTAACCACTAGGCTACCTCCCTCCCCCTTTAACCACTAGGCTACCTGCCTCCCCTCAAACCACTAGGCTACCTCCCTCCCCTCTAACCTCTAGGCTACCTGCCCCCGCCCCCTGCCAATCTGTTACATCCTGTGAGATCTAATGATCAGAGGCATCCCAACTCTTTCTATTACTGAGCTCAACGGGGGGTGGGGTTATGAAAATTTATACAAGAGGCTGACACATGTTGACTGATCTTTGACATGCGATGGAGAACACCAGACACCAGACACCAGACACCCATCCCCCATCCCCTCCCATCCTCCCATCCTCCCATCCCCCCATCCACCCATCCTCCCATCCACCCATCCACCCATCCTCCCATCCTCCCATCCTCCCATCTTCCCATCCTCCCATCATCCCATCCTCCCATCTTCCCATCCCCTCCCATCCTCCCATCCTCCCATCATCCCATCATCCCATCCTCCCATCCCCCATCCTCCCATCCTCCCATCCCCTCCCATCCTCCCATCCTCCCATCCTCCCATCCCCCCATCCTCCCATCCCCCATCCTCCCATCCCCTCCCATCCTCCCATCCTCCCATCCCCCATCCTCCCATCCCCCCATCCTCCCATCCTCCCATCCCCTCCCATCCTCCCATTCTCCCATCCCCCCATCCTCCCATCCTCCCATCCCCCATCCTCCCATCCACCCATCCTCCCATCCTCCCATCCTCCCATCCTCCCATCCCCAACATCTCTCCATAATGAGACATGTCCTTCCTCTCCTCTCACAGCCCTCCCATCCTCCCATCCTCCCATCCTCCCATCCCCAACATCTCTCCATAATGAGACATGTCCTTCCTCTCCTCTCACAGCCCTCCCATCCTCCCATCCTCCCATCCCCCGATCCTCCCATCCTCCCATCCTCCCATCCTCCCATCCTCCCATCCTCCCATCCCCCCATCCTCCCAACCTCCCATCCTCCCATCCTCCCATCCTCCCGTCCACCCAACGTTGTTGACGTTGGCGTTGTTGACACTACCCTAATCAAGTCGTACCGTAAAGTGCACTCATTTTTTTACCAGGGCCCATAGGGAATAGGGTGCCATTTGGGATGCAGACATCTACTGTATGCAGAGGAATCAAACTGTTGTCAATAATTGATTGGAATAGTGATGTGATTGAGAGGCTGCCTGGTCATTATTGACTCAGTCTAAGGTCAGTTATTGACTGCCTGGTCATTATTGACTCAGTCTAAGGTCAGATATTGTCTGCCTGGTCATTATTGACTCAGTCTAAGGTCAGATATTGGCTCCCTGGTCATTATTGACTCAGTCTAAGGTCAGATGTTGGCTGCCTGGTCATTATTGACTCAGTCTAAGGTCAGATATTGACTGCCTGGTCGTTATTGACTCAGTCTAAGGTCAGATATTGGCTGCCTGGTCATTATTGACTCAGTCTAAGGTCAGATATTGGCTGCCTGGTAATTATTGACTCAGTCTAAGGTCAGATATTGACTGCTTGGTCGTTATTGACTCAGTCTAAGGTCAGTTATTGACTGCCTGGTCATTATTGACTCAGTCTAAGGTCAGATATTGACTCCCTGGTCATTATTGACTCAGTCTAAGGTCAGATATTGACTGCCTGGTCATTACTGACTCAGTCTATGGTCAGATATTGACTGCCTGGTCATTATTGACTCAGTCTAAGGTCAGATATTGGCTGCCTGGTCATTATTGACTCAGTCTAAGGTCAGATGTTGGCTGCCTGGTCATTATTGACTCAGTCTAAGGTCAGATATTGACTGCCTGGTCGTTATTGACTCAGTCTAAGGTCAGATATTGGCTGCCTGGTCATTATTGACTCAGTCTAAGGTCAGATATTGGCTGCCTGGTAATTATTGACTCAGTTTAAGGTCAGATATTTGCTGCCTGGTCATTATTGACTCAGTCTAAGGTCAGATATTGTCTGCCTGGTCATTATTGACTCAGTCTAAGGTCAGATATTGGCTCCCTGGTCATTATTGACTCAGTCTAAGGTCAGATGTTGGCTGCCTGGTCATTATTGACTCAGTCTAAGGTCAGATATTGACTGCCTGGTCGTTATTGACTCAGTCTAAATTCAGATATTGGCTGCCTGGTCATTATTGACTCAGTCTAAGGTCAGATATTGGCTGCCTGGTAATTATTGACTCAGTCTAAGGTCAGATATTGACTGCTTGGTCGTTATTGACTCAGTCTAAGGTCAGTTATTGACTGCCTGGTCATTATTGACTCAGTCTAAGGTCAGATATTGACTGCCTGGTCATTATTGACTCAGTCTAAGGTCAGATATTGACTGCCTGGTCATTATTGACTCAGTCTAAGGTCAGATATTGACTGCCTGGTCATTATTGACTCAGTCTAAGGTCAGATGTTGGCTGCCTGGTCATTATTGACTCAGTCTAAGGTCAGATATTGACTGCCTGGTCATTACTGACTCAGTCTAAGGTCAGATATTGACTGCCTGGTCATTATTGACTCAGTCTAAGGTCAGATATTGACTGCCTGGTCATTACTGACTCAGTCTAAGGTCAGTTATTGACTGCCTGGTCATTATTGACTCAGTCTAAGGTCAGATATTGGCTGCCTGGTCATTATTGACTCAGTCTAAGGTCAGATATTGACTGCCTAGTCCTTATTGACTCAGTCTAAGGTCAGATATTGGTTGCTTGGTCATTATTGACTCAGTCTAAGGTCAGTTATTGACTGCCTGGTCATTATTGACTCAGTCTAAGGTCAGATATTAACTGCCTGGTCATTACTGAATCAGTCTAAGGTCAGTTAATGGGGTGTAGTGCAAATCAGAGTGACGTTGAGGATGGAAAGGGATAGCTTGTAATGCTAAAATGCAGTTGATGGCTAAGTGGCAGATGGCTAAGATAGGAACTTAGCCAGCTGATGTATAGCAGATAGTCAAGCTAGCAGGCTGAGGTATAGGCGATAGTCAAGTTAGCGTGCTGACATATAGCAGATGACTAAGTTAGCAACGTAGCATGTTGAGGTATAGTGAATAGTCAAGTTAGTATGCTGACATACAGCATAGCAGATGGCTAAGTAGAAGATGGCTAAGTTAGCAACGCAGCACGCTGAGGTATAGCGGATAGTCAAGTTAGCATGATGACATACAGCATAGCAGATGGCTAAGTTAGCAACGTAGCATGCTGAGGTATAGCGGATAGTCAAGTTAGCATGATGACATACAGCATAGCAGATGGCTAGGTTAGCAACGTAGCATGCTGAGGTATAGCGGATAGTCAAGTTAGCATGATGACAAACAGCATAGCAGATGGCTAGGTTAGAATCCCATGGACATGCTGACCATAGCGGATTGAGAACAATGTTTAATGAGAGGAAACATGATGACAAAAATCAAGGATAAGCAGATGGCTGGCTAGAAGATGGCTGAAGAGATAAAAGATAACCCAGCAAACACTGCTGAGAGACACAGCTTCCATGGTCAGATGTTATATGCTGACAGTCAGAGACGTAGCCATTCATAATGTAAACTGCCAGGGGATAGAGTGAATCCCATGGACACTGCTTTATAGTCAGGATTGAGAACCCAATGTTTAATGATAGAGAAAACACACATCAGAGGTTATAACTGTGTTCTTTATAGTCAGAGACCAATTAAATCAGAGGATAACTGTTCTTTATAGTCAGAGACGTGGCCACCACATCAGATGTCATAACTGAAGAGATAGTCAAAGACACAGCTTCCACCAAAGATGTCATAACTGTTCTTTATAGTCAGAGACGTAGCTTCCACCACATCAGATGTTTTAACTGTTCTTTATAGTCAGAGACACAGCTTCCACCACATCAGATATTTTAACTGTGTTCTTTATAGTCAGAGACGTAGCTTCCACCTCATCAGATGTTATAACTGTTTCTTTATAGTCAGAGACATAGCTTCCACCACATCAGATGTTTTAACTGTTTCTTTATAGTCAGAGACGTAGCTTCCACCACATCAGTTGTTATAACTGTTCTTTATAGTCAGAGACATAGCTTCCACCACATCAGATGTTATAACTGTGTTCTTTACAGTCAGAGACGTAGCTTCCACCACATCAGAGGTTATAACTGTTCTTTATAGTCAGAGACGTAGCTTCCACCACATCAGATGTTATAACTGTTCTTTATAGTCAGAGACGTAGCTTCCACCACATCAGAGGTTATAACTGTTCTTTATAGTCAGAGACATAGCTTCCACCACATCAGATGTTATAACTGTGTTCTTTACAGTCAGAGACATAGCTTCCATCACATCAGAGGTTATAACTGTTCTTTATAGTCAGAGACGTAGCTTCCACCACATCAGATGTTATAACTGTTCTTTATAGTCAGAGACGTAGCTTCCACCACATCAGATGTTATAACTGTTCTTTATAGTCAGAGACGTAGCTTCCACCTCATCAGATGTTATAACTGTTATTTGTAGTCAGAGACGTAGCTTCCACCACATCAGATGTTATAACTGTGTTCTTTATAGTCAGAGACATAAGAATATTTGAAGATAAATACACAACGAAGAGGAGTTGAAGTCAAAAGGGAATTTTACCATCAATGGAAATAGTTTTTCTGTAACAGAGAATGAATGATTAATGGGTCAGAGACACGGGACGAATTTCAGTCCGGGACTCATAGCTACATTTGGCAGGTTCTCATTCGTTTCATTACTCGTTCAGCAGAGTAGAAACCTGTAGGCGGCTATTTGAGGAAACTGGACGATGTGGCGTTGGGATGAGGTCCCCGTCTCAGAGTTCTGCAGTCTACTTACGTCGCTGTGTCAATGGTGGCATCGCTTGTTCTCTACCAACAGCTTACCATCAAGTGTCCACATGCTTGTTCTCGACCAACAGCTTACCATCAGGTGTCCACATGCTTGTTCTCGACCAACAGCTTACCATCAGGTGTCCACATGCTTGTTCTCGACCAACAGCTTACCATCAGGTGTCCACATGCTTGTTCTCGACCAACAGCTTACCATCAGGTGTCCACATGCTTGTTCTCTACCAACAGCTTACCATCAGGTGTCCACATGCTTGTTCTCGACCAACAGCTTACCATCAAGTGTCCACATGCTTGTTCTCGACCAACAGCTTACCATCAGGTGTCCACATGCTTGTTCTCTACCAACAGCTTACCATCAGGTGTCCACATGCTTGTTCTCTACCAACAGCTTACCATCAGGTGTGCACATGCTTGTTCTCGACCAACAGCTTACCATCAGGTGTCCACATGCTTGTTCTCGACCAACAGCTTACCATCAGGTGTCCAAATGCTTGTTCTCGACCAACAGCTTACCATCAGGTGTCCACATGCTTGTTCTCGACCAACAGCTTACCATCAAGTGTCCACATGCTTGTTCTCGACCAACAGCTTACCATCAGGTGTCCACATGCTTGTTCTCGACCAACAGCTTACCATCAGGTGTCCACATGCTTGTTCTCGACCAACAGCTTACCATCAGGTGTGCACGTGCTTGTTCTCGACCAACAGCTTACCATCAGGTGTCCACATGCTTGTTCTCGACCAACAGCTTACCATCAAGTGTCCAAATGCTTGTTCTTGACCAACAGCTTGTTATCAAGTGTCCACATGCTTGTTCTCGACCAACAGCTTACAATCAAGTGTCCACATGCTTGTTCTCGACCAACAGCTTACAATCAAGTGTCCACATGCTTGTTCTCGACCAACAGCTTACTATCAAGTGTCCACATGCTGGTTCTCTACCAACAGCTTACCATCAAGTGTCCACATGCTGTCCGTACTCTTTTGACTATGAATCGAGCTGCACGGGTCACAGCTGCTCGTTGGAACACATGGTTGACTGTTTTGGAGGCTTCTAACAGCATCATAGAACGTAGCAAGTCACGTAATTCAGTTACTCTGATGCTTCCTCCAGATGCCACATTACTTGAACACGACTGTTGTGAGTTGGTTTTGGATCGGCTCTCTGATGGGTTTATGAAGAGTCATCCGTTGGAAAACCCTGAGTTTATCTTCTACACAGACGGTTCAAGCATTGTGGAAGGGGGTGTGAGGAAGGCGGGCTTGGCAGTGACTACAATGGACTATGTGATAGTGACAGACACATTACCTGCAGGAACATCAGCACAGCTGGCACAAATGTTTTTTTTTTTTACAGAAGCATGTAAACAGGCTGAAGGAAAAACAGCTAATATCTACACAGACTCAAGGTTTGCTTTTGGCGTTACACGTTATTTTGGAAAAATATGGAAAAACACAGAATTCATCACTGGAGCTTTGAAGAAAAGAGGTATGGAAATGCTCTCCTGTGAAGAATGGACCAGGGGTGATGGCTCTACTGAATGCTCTCCTGTGAAGAATGGACTGGGTGATGGCTCTACTGAATGAAGAATGGACCAAGGGTGATGGCTCAGAATGGTCTCCTGTGAAGAATGGACCAGAGGTGATGGCTCTACTGAATGCTCTCCTGTGAAGAATGGACCAGGGGTGATGGCTCTACTGAATGCTCTCCTGTGAAGAATGGACCATGGGTGATGGCTCTACTGAATGCTCTCCTGTGAAGAATGGACCAAGGGTGATGGCTCTACTGAAGGCTCTCCTGTGAAGAATGGACCAGAGGTGATGGCTCTACTGAATGCTCTCCTGTGAAGAATGGACCAGGGGTGATGGCTCTACTGAATGCTCTCCTGTAAAGAATGGACCAGGGGTGACGGCTCTACTGAATGCTCTGCTGTGAAGAATGGACCAGCGGTGACGGCTCTACTGAATACTCTCCAGTTACCTGGACAAGTTGCAATTTTGAAAATGAAAGCACATGGAAAAATCTTAACATGTAACGGTTTTCTTCTGCTGATGTAGAGGAGGACCAAAATGCAGCGTGGTTGGTGTTCAACATCTTTGATATAGACGAATAACGAGAACACTACAAAATACAAAACAATACATGTGAAAACCGAAACAGTCCTATGTGGTGCAATGACAGAAGACAATCACCCACAAAAAAAAACAAAGAACATGGCTGCCTAAATATTCCCAATCAGAGACAACCATAAACACCTGCCTCTAATTGAGAACCAATCTAGGCAACCATAGACTTCCATAAACACCTACACTAGAAAACACCCCATAAACATACAAAACCCCTAGACCAGACAAAACACATAAATGCCCCATGTCACACCCTGACCCAACCAAAATAATAAAGAAAACAAAGATAACTGACATAACAGAGGCGAGAGTAAAGGTAATGGCCTGGCTGACGGAACTCTAGACCACCTTTGCTCCACACACAGAGATGCGTACAAAGCTCTCACTCGCCGTCCATTTGGCAAATCTGACCAAAACTCTATCCTCCGGATTCCTGCTTACAATCAAAAACTAAAGCAGGAAGTACCAGTGACTCGCTCATTAAGGAAGTGGTCAGACGACACAGATGTTAAGCTACAGGACTGTTTTGCTACAGACTGGAATATGTTCCGGGATTCCTCCTATGGCATTGAGGAGTACACCACATCAATCACTGGTTTCATCAATAACTGCATCGATGAAGTCATCCCCACAGTGAATGTACGTACATACCCCAACCAGAAGCCATGGATTACAGGCAACATCTGCACTGAGCTAAAGGGTAGGGCTGCCGATTTTAAGGAGCGGGATTCTAACCCGGACGCTTATAAGATGTCCCACTACGCTCTCCAACGAACCATCAAACAGGCAAAGCGAGTTCCTGTTGTTGCTATGTTCAGTCTTACCTCTGCTAGCACATGATAGCAATAAGGGGAAGAATGACTGGGAAGCTAACTGCCAATAACGCATTAAGCTTAACTCCGCCTAGCAGAGACATCTTTGTATTAGCAACTATTAATTATGAGCTTATATGAGCTTAAGAAATTGCCAAAGACTCCAGCCACCCTAGTCATAGACTGTTTTCTCTGCTACCGCACGGCAAGCGGTACCGGAGGGCCAAGTCTAGGTCAAAAAGGCTTCTTAAAAGCTTCTACCCCCAAGCCATAAGACTCGCAAGCCTCCTGAACAGTTAATCAAATGGCTACCCGGAATATTTGCATTGTACCCAACCCCCATTTTTACTCTGCTGCTACTCACTGTTTATAATCCATGCATAGTCACTTTACCTCGAACCGAATTGACATATTACCTCAATTACCTCGACTAACTGGTGCCCCCACATATTGACTCTGTACCTGAACACCCTGTACAGTGGCTTGCAAAAGTATTCATCCCCCCTTGGCATTTTTCCTATTTTGTTGCCTTTACAACCTGGAATTAAAATGGATTTTGGGGGGGGTTGTATCATTTGATTTACACAACATGCCTACCACTTTGAAGATGCAAAATCGTTTTTATTGTGAAACAAACAAGAAATAAGACAAAAAAAAACTGAAAACTTGAGCGTGCATAACTATTCAGCCCCCAAAGTCATTACTTTGTAGAGCCACCTTTGGCTGCAAATACAGCTACAAGTCTCTTGGGGTATGTCTCTATAAGCTTGGCACCTCTAGCCACTGGGACTTTTGCCCATTCTTCAAGGCAAAACTGCTCCAGCTCCTTCAAGTTGGATGGGTTCCACAGCGATTTTTAAGTCATACTACAGATTCACAATTTGATTGAGGTCTGGGCTTTGACTAGGCCATTTCAAGACATTTAAATGTTTCCCACTCGAGTGTTGCTTTAGCAGTATGCTCCAGCTCTGTGGAGTGTACGGCTTAAAGTGGTCCTATGGACAGATACTCCAATCTGTGGAGCTTTGCAGTTCCTTCAGGGTTAACTTGGGTCTCTTTGTTGCCTCTCTGGTTAATGCCTCCTTGCCTGGTCTGTGAGTTTTGGTGGGCGGCCCTCTCTTGGCAGGTTTGTTGTGGTGACATAATCTTTCCATTTTTTAATAGTGGATGTAATGGTGCTCCGTGGGATGTTCAATGTTTCTGATATTTTTTTATAACCCAACCCTGATCTGTACTTCTCCACTACTTTGTCCCTGACCTGTCTGGAGAGCTCCCTGGTCTTCATAGTGCCCCTTGCTTGGTGGTGCCCCTTGCTTGGTGGTGCCCCTTGCTTTAGTGGTGTTGCAGACTCTGGGGCCATTCAGAACAGGTGTATATATACTGAGATCATGTGACACTTAGATTGCACACAGGTGGACTTTATTTAACTAATTATGTAACTTCTGAAGGTAATTGGTTGCACCATATGAATACATATGCACACACCACTTTCCGTTTTTTATTTTGTAGAATTTTTTTAAAGTTATTTTTTAAATTTCATTTCAGGAATTTGGACTATTTTGTGTATGTCCATTAAATAAAAATCTATTTAAATTACAGTTTGTAATGCAACAAAATATTAACCCCCTGTATATAGCCAGAACCCCTGGAAGTCAGATAGCCAGGTAGCCATGTAGCCAGTTGGCCAGGGAGCCAGGTAGCCATGTGGCCAGGTAGCCATGTAGCCAGGTAGCCATGTAGCCATGTAGCCAGATGGCCAGATAGACAGGTGGCCAGGTAGCCAGGTAGTCTGGTAGCCATGTTGCCAGGTGTTCAGGTAGCCAGGTAGCCAGGTGGCCATGTAGCCAGGTAGTCTGGTAGCCAGGTGGCCATGTTGCCAGGTGGCCAGGTAGTCTGGTAGCCAGGTATTCTGGTAGCCAGGTAGTCTGGTAGCCAGGTAGTCTGTTAGCCAGGTGGCCAGGTGGCCAGGTAGTCTGGTAGCCAGGTATTCTGGTAGCCAGGTAGTCTGGTAGCCAGGTAGTCTGGTAGCCAGGTAGTCTGTTAGCCAGGTGGCCATGTAGACAGGTAGTCTGGTAGCCAGGTAGTCTGTTAGCCAGGTGGCCATGTAGACAGGTAGTCTGGTAGCCAGGTAGTCTGGAAGCTAGGTAGTCTGGTAGCTAGGTAGTCTGGTAGTCTGGTAGCCATGTAGCCAGGTAGTCTGGTAGTCTGGTAGTCTGGTGGCCATGTAGCCAGGTGGCCAGGTAGCCATGTAGCCAGGTAGTCTGGTAGTCTGGTAGTCTGGTGGCCATGTAGCCAGGTGGCCAGGTAGCCATGTAGCCAGGTAGTCTGGTAGCCATGTAGCCAGGTAGACAGGTAGTCTGGTGGCCATTTAGATATGTGTTCATCGACTACAGCTCGGCATTTAACACCATAGTGCCCTCCAAGCTCGTCATCAAGCTCGAGACCCTGGGTCTCGACCCCGCCCTGTGCAACTGGGTACTGGACTTCCTGACGGGCCGCCCCCAGGTGGTGAGGGTAGGCAACAACATTTCCACCCTGCTGATCCTCAACACTGGGGCCCCAGAAGGGTGCGTTCTGAGCCCTCTCCTGTACTCCCTGTTCACCCACGACTGCGTGGCCACGCACGCCTCCAACTCAATCATCAAGTTTGCGGACGACACAACAGTGGTAGGCTTGATTACCAACAACGACGAGACGGCCTACAGGGAGGAGGTGAGGGCCCTCGGAGTGTGGTGTCAGGAAAATAACCTCACACTCACCGTCAACAAAACTAAGGAGATGATTGTGGACTTCAGGAAACAGCAGAGGGAACACCCCCCTATCCACATCGATGGAACAGTAGTGGAGAGGGTAGTAAGTTTTAAGTTCCTCGGCATACACATCACAGACAAACTGAATTGGTCCACCCACACAGACAGCATCGTGAAGAAGGCGCAGCAGCGCCTCTTCAACCTCAGGAGGCTGAAGAAATTCGGCTTGTCACGTAAAGCACTCACAAACTTCTACAGATGCACAATCTAGAGCATCCTGTCGGGCTGTATCACCGCCTGGTACGGCAACTGCTCCGCCCACAACCGTAAGGCTCTCCAGAGGGTAGTGAGGTCTGCACAACGCATCACCGGGGGCAAACTACCTGCCCTCCAGGACACCTACACCACCCGATGTCACAGGAAGGCCAAAAAGATCATCAAGGACAACAACCACCCGAGCCACTGCCTGTTCACCCCGCTATCATCCAGAAGGCGAGGTCAGTACAGGTGCATCAAAGCTGGGACCGAGAGACTGAAAAACAGCTTCTATCTCAAGGCCATCAGACTGTTAAACAGCCACCACTAACATTGAGTGGCTGCTGCCAACACACTGACTCAACTCCAGTCACTTTAATAATGGGAATTGACGGGAAATGATGTAAAATATATCACTAGCCACTTTAAACAATGCTACTTAATATAATGTTTACATACCCTACATTATTCATCTCATATGTATATGTATATACTGTACTCTATATCATCTACTGCATCTTTATGTAATACATGTATCACTAGCCACTTTAACTATGCCACTTTGTTTACATACTCATCTCATATGTATATACTGCATTCAATACCATCTACTGTATCTTGCCTATGCTGCTCTGTACCATCACTCATTCATATATCTTTATGTACATATTCTTTATCCCCTTACACTTGTGTATAAGACAGTAGTTTTGGAATTGTTAGTTAGATTACTTGTTGGTTATTACTGCATTGTCGGAACTAGAAGCACAAGCATTTCGCTACACTCGCATTAAAATCTGCTAACCATGTGTATGTGACAAATAACATTTGATTTGATTTGATATGTGGTCATGTAGCCAGGTAGCCAAGTTCCTCCCAAATGGAACCCTATTCCCTTTATAGTGCACTACATCTAGACTGTTGGAACCATATAAACTCTGGTAGAAAGTAGTGCACTAAATCTAGGCTGTTGGAACCATATAAACTCTGGTAGAAAGTAGTGCACTACATCTAGACTGTAGGAACCCTATAAACTCTGGTAGAAAGTAGTGCACTACATCTAGGCTGTAGGAACCCTATAAACTCTGGTAGAAAGTAGTGCACTACATCTAGACTGTAGGAACCCTATAAACGCGGGTAGAAAGTAGTGCACTACATCTAGGCTGTAGGAACCCTATAAACTCTGGTAGAAAGTAGTGCACTACATCTAGACTGTTGGGCGATTGGAACCCTATAAACTCTGGTAGAAAGTAGTGCACTACATCTAGGCTGTTGGAACCCTATAAACTCTGGTAGAAAGTAGTGCACTACATCTAGACTGTTGGGCCATTGGAACCCTATAAACTCTGGTAGAAAGTAGTGCACTACATCTAGACTGTTGGGCCATTGGAACCCTATAAACTCTGGTAGAAAGTAGTGCACTACATCTAGACTGTTGGAACCCTATAAACTCTGGTAGAAAGTAGTGCACTACATCTAGACTGTTGGAACCATATTTTAGCTCTGGTAGAAAGTAGTGCACTACATCTAGACTGTTGGAACCCTATAAACTCTGGTAGGAAGTAGTGCACTACATCTAGGCTGTTGGAACCATATATTAGCTCTGGTAGAAAGTAGTGCACTACATCTAGACTGTTGGAACCCTATAAACTCTGGTAGAAAGTAGTGCACTACATCTAGACTGTTGGAACCATATAAACCCTGGTAGAAAGTAGTGCACTACATCTAGACTGTTGGAACCATATAAACCCTGGTAGAAAGTAGTGCACTACATCTAGACTGTTGGAACCATATAAACCCTGGTAGAAAGTACTGCACTACATCTAGGCTGTTGGAACCCTATAAACTCTGGTAGAAAGTAGTGCACTACATCTAGACTGTTGGAACCCTATAAACTCTGGTAGAAAGTAGTGCACTACATCTAGGCTGTTGGAACCCTATAAACTCTGGTAGTGGCAGACACCATTACCCTTAGTAGGCTCTGTGTGTGTGGGGGGTGTGTGTGTGTGGGGGGTGTGTGTGTGGGGGGGGTCTTTGGTATCGACCTCACTAGGAGAGTAGTCCTAGTGGTCCCAGAGAACTCATGCAGTTCATATCATCAACACACACACACACACACTGCTTTTTATTCAGTAATTAGTAATTAACAAACATTGATTGATAATACATTCACCCACACACACCACCTTTTGCTCCCTCCATCCTCCACCCTCCTCCCTCCACCCTCCCTCCATCCTCCTCCACCCTCCTCCCTCCTCCCTCCTCCCCTCCCTCCCTCCCTCCAACCCCCACCCTCCCTCCCCTCCCTCCACCCTCCTCCCTCCACCCTCCGCCCTCCTCCCTCCACCCTCCTCTCTCCTCCCTCCTCCCGCCTCCCTCCAACCCCCACCCTCCCTCATCCCTTCTCCCTCCACCCTCCACCCTCCTCTCTCCACCCTCCTCCCTCCTCCCTCCACCCTCTGCCCTCCTCCCTCCATCCTCCACCCTCCCTCCTAAATTAAGGTTAAATCAAATCCAGTAATAAAACCAGCAGCATGAGATTAAAGGGGATCAGAGGGGATCATGGAGGATGGAGGACAACGTCCTTAGAAAGAGAAGAACCCTGAACGCACACCATAACAGGAGAGGTAACCCTGACCAGCGTGTGTGTGTGTGTGTGTGTGTGTGTGTGCGTGTGTGTGTGTGTGTGTGTGAAACATATGCTTACATTGCCAAACCAAGTGAAATAGTACAAAATGGAAAATAAATAAACAACACACACACACAGACACACACACACACACACACACACACACACACACACACACACACACACACACACACACACACAGACAGACACACACACAGACACACACACACACACACACACACACAGACACACACAAACACACACACAAACACACAGAGACACACACACACACACACACACACAGAGACACACACACAAAATAACACACAGCCACATCTCGTGGGTCGTCTGTCATCTTAACTGACAGGTGACTCACCCAGGATGAACTGCTCTGTGTTGAGACAACTGTCACAGAGGGCGTCCATCGCCTGTTAAACCTCCTGACAAGAGATCAACCCTCCTCCTCAGCTTCTCAGCCCTCCCCTCCCGTCCCGTCCCCTCCCCTCCCATCCTCTTCCCCCTTCTCAGCCCTCCTCTCCCCTCCCCTCCCATTCTCTTCCCCCTTCTCAGCCCTCCTCTCCCCTCCCCTCCCCTCCCATCCTCTTCCCCCTTCTCAGCCCTCCCCTCCCCTCCCATCCTCTTCCCCCTTCTCAGCCCTCCTCTCCCCTCCCCTCCCATCCTCTTCCCCCTTCTCAGCCCCCCCTCCCCTCCCCCTTCCTCTTCCCCCTTCTCAGCCCTCCTATCCCCTCCCCTCCCATCCTCTTCCCCCTTCTCAGCGCTCCTATCTCCTCCCCTCCCATCCTCTTCCCCCTCCCCTCCCCTCCCCTCCCCTCCCTTAGGAAGAAACCTAGAGAAGAAACCTAGAGAGGAACCAGGCTATGTGGGGTGGCCAGTCCTCTTCTGGCTGTGCCGGGTGGAGATTATAACAGAACATGGCCAAGATGTTCAAATGTTCATAAATGACCAGCATGGTCGAATAATAATAAGGCAGAACAGTTGAATCTGGAGCAGCAGCAAGGCCAGGTGGACTGGGGACAGCAAGGAGTCATCATGTCAGGTAGTCCTGGGGCATGGTCCTAGGGCTCACGTCCTCATGGTCCTAGGGCTCAGGTCCTAGGGCTCAAATTCACATAGGACACCGAATAGGCCAGGAGAAGTACTCCAGATATAACAAACTGACCCTAGCCCCCCGACACATAAACTACTGAAGCATAAATACTGGAGGCTGAGACAGGAGGGGTCAGGAGACACTGTGGCCCCTTCCGAGGATAACCCCGGACAGGGCCAAACAGGAAGGATATAACCCCACCCACTTTGCCAAAGCACAGCCCCCACACCACTAGAGGGATATCTTCAACCACCAACTTACCATCCTGAGACAAGGCTAGTATAGCCCACAAAGATCTCCGCCACGGCACAACCCAAGGGGGGGGGCGCCAACCCAGACAGGATGACCACAACAGTGAATCAACCCACTCAGGTGACGCACCCCCTCCAGGGACGGCATGAGAGAGCCCCAGTAAGCCAGTGACTCAGCCACTGTAATAGGGTTAGAGGCAGAGAATTCACCCAGAGCTTGGTGACCTGGTCCTAGTATCTCTGTCCTACTGTATTCACCCAGAGCTTGGTGACCTGGTCCTAGTATCTCTGTCCTACTGTATTCACCCAGAGCATGGTGACCTGGTCCTAGTATCTCTGTCCTACTGTATTCACCCAGAGCTTGGTGACCTGGTCCTAGTGTCTCTGTCATACGGTATTCACCCAGAGCTTGGTGACCTGGTCCTAGTGTCTCTGTCATACTGTATTCACCCAGAGCTTGGTGACCTGGTTCTACTGTGCTATTAGCCTGCACCGAAAAATGGCTCATAGTGTAGTAGTTTTGACCAGGGCACAGAGAGCACTATTTAACCCTGCCATCTTGCTTCTGCCTTTGTCGCCAGCTTCCGTTGTACTGCGTTAGAATCCTATATTGCATTTTGTAAGATCCAGAACGGCTCATAGGGTAGGAGCCTATCTCCTGTTTCTGTAGGGAGGCAGCTTGATGTACAGTACACCCCCTGGACAGGACACTAGTCTATCTCCTGTTTCTGTAGGGAGGCAGCTTGATGTACAGTACACCCCCTGGACAGGACACTAGTCTATCTCCTGTTTCTGTAGTGGGACAGCTTGATGTAGCAGTACACCCCCTGGACAGGACACTAGTCTATCTCCTGTTTCTGTAGTGAGGCAGCTTGATGTACCAGTACACCCCCTGGACAGGACACTAGTCTGTCTCCTGTTTCTGTAGTGAGACAGCTTGATGTACAGTACACCCCCTGGACAGGACACTAGTCTATCTCCTGTTTCTGTAGTGAGGCAGCTTGATGTACAGTACACCCCCTGGACAGGACACTAGTCTATCTCCTGTTTCTGTAGTGAGACAGCATGATGTACAGTACACCCCCTGGACAGGACACTAGTCTGTCTCCTGTTTCTGTAGTGAGACAGCTTGATGTACAGTACACCCCCTGGACAGGACACTAGTCTATCTCCTGTTTCTGTAGTGAGACAGCATGATGTACAGTACACCCCTGGACAGGACACTGATGCTAATCAGAAATCTTTGAGAACAGACCAGACCATGATGCTGGGTTCATGTGCTCTAAGATTTAACAGCTCAGAAACTCCCACAAACTCCTGGAAATCTCAAAAGTAAGAGTTTCTGATGTTGAAAATCATTCATTGTGAGATTCCAATTTGGAATTTACGAGTGGTAACCTAAATTCACCCATTCTGATATTTCCTGCCTTTCCTTGCTATTTCCTGGGAGCACGAAATCTGCATTAACACACAGAGCAGGTACCAGACTGGACAACATGCTAACCTTACTGTATTAACACACAGAGCAGGTACCAGACTGGACAACATGCTAACCGTACTGTATTAACACACAGAGCAGGTACCAGACTGGACAACATGCTAACCTTACTGTATTAACACACAGAGCAGGAACCAGACTGGACAACATGCTAACCTTACTGTATTAACACACAGAGTAGGTACCAGACTGGACAACATGCTAACCTTACTGTATTAACACACAGAGCAGGTACCAGACAGGACAAAATGCTAACATTACTATATTAACATTCAGGGGACAGACTGCGCCTCTCAAATGGCTAGCTGGCTCTAAGGCTGATGCTATAGGAGTGGTTTACTTCAGCTTGAGGGAACTTTAAGGCATACATACATCAGACCGCTGATATCATCACACATGATATGGACGGCTGCATAGATTTTTATAGGCTTGAAATGGCAGGGAGATGTGCCTGTACAGACTCATACATCAACATGACAATACTATGGATGGGAACTGGATTAGAGAGGAAAGACAAAGGATGTTGGAAGGATTCGCTCTCTCTCTTTCTCTTTCTCTATCTCTCTCTGTCTCTCTGTCTCTCTGTCTCTCTCTCTCTCTCTGTCTCTCTGTCTCTCTGTCTCTCTCTCTCTCACTCTGTCTCTATGTCTCTCTCTCTGTCTCTCTCTCTCTCTGTCTCTCTGTCTCTCTCTCTCTCACTCTGTCTCTATGTCTCTCTCTCTCTGTCTCTGTCTCTCTGTCTCTCTCTCTCTCTGTCTGTCTCTCTCTCTCTCTCTCTTTCTCTCTCTCTCTCTCTCTCTCTTTCTGTCTCTCTTTCTGTCTCTCTATATCTCCCCACCTCTCTCACTCTCTGTGTCTCTCTGTCCTCTCTCTATCTCCCCACTTCTCTCTCTCTCTTTCTCTCTCTCCTTCTCTCTCGCTCTCTCCATCTTTCTATTTCTCCCCACCTCTCTCTCTCTCGCTCTTTCTCTCTCTCTTCCTCTCCCTCATTCCGTCTCCTTGTGAGAAAATTAAAATGTTCAGCTTTGTCATGGTTCATTTAGCCCGTATGTAATTACCCAACTGTATTCCACAAATCAATGAGAGAATATCCAGACACAGTCAGTCAGGAAATGTACGCTTTGCTGTTTAGGAAAACACAAAAAAATAGTACAAAATAATAATATGTTTTGTCCTGACGCTTTTGAACTCGAAACAACAGGAAGTAGGAAGATCTTGAAATGGAACACGATACTTTTCAAGCACAATTAACCTTGTCACAGTTCTATAGTTAGAGGCTGGACTGTGTGATTATCCTGGTCACAGTTCTATAGTTAGAGGCTGGACTGTGTGATTATCCTGGTCACAGTTCTATAGTTAGAGGCTGGACTGTGTGATTATCCTGGTCACAGTTCTATAGTTAGAGGCTGTACTGTGTGATTATCCTGGTCACAGTGAGATGCTGTACTGTGTGATTATCCTGGTCACAGTGAGAGGCTGTACTGTGTGATTATCCTGGTCACAGTGAGATGCTGGACTGTGTGATTATCCTGGTCACAGTTCTATAGTGAGAGGCTGTACTGTGTGACTATCCTGGTCACAGTGAGATGCTGTACTGTGTGATTATCCTGGTCACAGTTCTATAGTGAGAGGCTGTACTGTGTGACTATCCTGGTCACAGTGAGATGCTGTACTGTGTGATTATCCTGGTCACAGTTCTATAGTTAGAGGCTGTACTGTGTGATTATCCTGGTCACAGTGAGAGGCTGTACTGTGTGATTATCCTGGTCACAGTGAGAGGCTGTACTGTGTGATTATCCTGGTCACAGTTCTATAGTTAGAGGCTGTACTGTGTGATTATCCTGGTCACAGTTCTATAGTTAGAGGCTGGACTGTGTGATTATCCTGGTCACAGTTCTATAGTTAGAGGCTGGACTGTGTGATTATCCTGGTCACAGTTCTATAGTTAGAGGCTGGACTGTGTGATTATCCTGGTCACAGTTCTATAGTGAGAGGCTGGACTGTGTGATTATCCTGGTCACAGTGAGAGGCTGGACTGTGTGATTAACCTGGTCTCAGTGAGAGGCTGTAATGTGTGACTATCCTGGTCACAGTGAGATGCTGTACTGCTGGTCACTGTGTGGACTTTATTAACCTGGTCACAGTTCTATAGTGAGAGGCTGTACTGTGTGATTATCCTGGTCACAGTTCTATAGTGAGAGGCTGTACTGTGTGATTATCCTGGTCACAGTTCTATAGTGAGAGGCTGGACTGTGTGATTATCCTGGTCACAGTGAGAGGCTGTACTGTGTGATTATCCTGGTCACAGTTCTATAGTGAGAGGCTGTACTGTGTGATTATCCTGGTCACAGTTCTATAGTGAGAGGCTGTACTCTGTGATTATCCTGGTCACAGTTCTGTAGTGAGAGGGTGTACTGTGTGATTATCCTGGTCACAGTTCTATAGTGAGAGGCTGGACTGTGTGATTATCCTGGTCACAGTGAGAGGCTGTACTCTGTGATTATCCTGGTCACAGTTCTATAGTGAGAGGCTGTACTGTGTGATTATCCTGGTCACAGTTCTGTAGTGAGAGGGTGTACTGTGTGATTATCCTGGTCACAGTGAGAGGCTGGACTGTGTGATTATCCTGGTCACAGTTCTATAGTGAGAGGGTGTACTGTGTGTTTATCCTGGTCACAGTGAGAGGCTGTACTGTGTGATTATCCTGGTCACAGTTCTATAGTGAGAGGCTGGACTGTGTGTTTATCCTGGTCACAGTGAGAGGCTGGACTGTGTGATTATCCTGGTCACAGTTCTATAGTGAGAGGCTGTAGTGTGTGTGTGTGTGCGTGCGTACGTCTGTTTGACTGTGTGTGTCTGTGCGTGTCTGTGTGCGTCTGTGTGTGTGTGTGTGTGTGCATGTGTGTGTTTGTGAGTGTCTCTGTCTGTCTGTCTGTCTGTCTGTCTGTCTGTCTGTCTGTCTGTCTGTCTGTCTGTCTGTCTGTCTGTCTGTCTGTCTGTGTCTGTGTGTGTGTGTGTGTGTGTGTGTGTGTGTGTGTGTGTGTGTGTGTGTGTGTGTGTGTGTGTGTGTGTGTGTGTGTGTGTGTAGGGCTGTACAGTACCAGAATGAAACTGAATGAAACTATCCACTGTGAATCACTGGAACAGTTCCGTGAATGAGCTCCTCACACAGGCCCACGTTATCCATATCATAACACAGTCCTTTTATAGGGCTTCTCCTAAACCCACAGAGGAAACCTGAGCTCCATCTGCCCACAGAGGAAACCTGAGCTCCATCTGCCTACAGAGGAAACCTGACCTCCATCTGCCTACAGAGGAAACCTGATCTCCATCTGCCTACAGAGGAAACCTGACCTCCATCTGCCTACAGAGGAAACCTGAGCTCCATCTGCCCACAGAGGAAACCTGATCCTCCATCTGCCTACCATCTGAGGAAACCTGAGCTCCATCTGCCCACAGAGGAAACCTGAGCTCCATCTGCCTACAGAGGAAACCTGAGCTCCATCTGCCCACAGAGGAAACCTGACTCCATCTGCCTACAGAGGAAACCTGAGCTCCATCTGCCCACAGAGGAAACCTGAGCTCCATCTGCCTACAGAGGAAACCTGAGCTCCATCTGCCTACAGAGGAAACCTGAGCTCCATCTGCCCACAGAGGAAACCTGAGCTCCATCTGCCCACAGAGGAAACCTGAGCTCCATCTGCCTACAGAGGAAAAACCTGCTCCACCTGAGCTCCATCTGCCCACAGAGGATCTCCTTACAACCTTGGACATAAATAGAAATATCACACTATAGTTCCTCCGTACATTTCTCGTGGGTGACGTTTGGGTACAATACTTTTTTTTGTTATCTCATAACAACAGCCAAACACAAACAGTTTAATTATTATATTCTGCCATGTGAAATAATTAAACAAATTTGAAAACACTTGAACTTGGACGTTGTTATTGGTTGTTGTTATTGAGAAATGGAGTTGTGATACATTACTTTACACAGTTCAGAGACCTTGACTGATGAATACACATTTACGATAGACGAATGACAAGATATAATGTAGAATTAAATTTGGTCTAGGTGTTAGACTAGAAGGTCTAGGTGTTGGACTAGAATGTCTGGTCTAGGTGTTAGAAAAGAAGATCTAGATGTTGGACTAGAAGGTCTAGGTGTTAGACTAGAAGGTCTAGATGTTAGACTAGAAAGTCTGATCTAGGTGTTAGACTAGAAGGTCTAGATGTTAGACTAGAAGGTCTTGGTGTTGGACTAGAAGGTCTAGGTGTTAGAATAGAATGTCTGTTCTAGGTGTTAGAATAGAAGGTCTATGTGTTGAACTAGAAGGTCTAGGTGTTAGACTAGAAGGTCTAGGTGTTAGACTAGAAGGTATAGGTGTTAGACTAGAAGGTCTAGGTGTTAGACTAGAAGGTATAGGTGTTGAACTAGAAGGTCTAGGTGTTAGACTAGAATGTATGGGTGTTAGACTAGAAGGTCTAGGTGTTGAACTAGAAAGTCTAGGTGTTAGACTAGAAGGTCTGTTCTAGGTGTTAGAATAGAAGGTCTGTTCTAGGTGTTAGAATAGAAGGTCTAGGTGTTGAACTAGAAGGTCTAGGTGTTAGACTAGAAGGACTAGGTGTTAGACTAGAAGGTCTAGGTTTTAGACTAGAAGGTCTGATCTAGGTGTTAGACTAGAAGGTCTAGGTGTTAGACTAGAAGGTCTAGGTGTTAGACTAGAATGTCTAGGTGTTGAACTAGAAGGTCTAGGTGTTAGACTAGAAGGTCTAGGTGTTGGAGTGTTGAGGTGTTGGAGTGTTGGAATATTGGAGTGTCGGAATGTTGGAGTGTTGGAGTGTTGGGAGTTGGAGTGCTGGAGTGTTGGAGTGTTGGGGTGTTGGAATATTGGAGTGTTGGAGTGTTGGGGTGTTGGAGTGTTGGGGTGTTGGAGTACCGGAGTGTTGGGGTGTTGGAGTGCCGGAGTGTTGGGGTGTTGGAATATTGGAGTGTTGGAGTGTTGGGGTGTTGGAGTGTTGGGGTGTTGGAGTGCCGGAGTGTTGGGGTGTTGGGGTGTTGGAATATTCGAGTGTTGGAGTGTTGGAGTGTTGGAGTGGTGAGGTGTTGGAGTGTTGGAATATTGGAGTGTTGGAATGTTGGAGTGTTGGAATGTTGGAGTGTGCTGCTGCCTATCCGGAAATTTAAAAAACAAGAAAATGGTGCATTCTGCTTTGCTTGATATAAGTCATTTGAAATGATATTAGTAAATATTTTTGACTTATATATTTTAGCAGTTACATTTACTTTTGATACTTCCTGCAATTATATTTACAACCAAATCCTTTTAATGAAGTAGTATTTTATTGGGTGACTTTCACTTTGACTTGAGTAATTATACTCTATTAAGGTGTCTATATTTTATTCAGGTGTCTATACTCTATTCAGGTGTCTATACTCTATTAAGGTGTCTATACTCTATTAAGGTGTCTATATTTTATTCAGGTGTCTATACTCTATTAAGGTGTCTATATTTTATTCAGGTGTCTATACTCTATTCAGGTGTCTATACTCTATTAAGGTGTCTATACTCTATTAAGGTGTCTATATTTTATTAAGGTGTCTATACTCTATTCAGGAGTCTATATTTTATTAAGGTGTCTATACTCTATTCAGGTGTCTATACTCTATTCAGGTGTCTATACTCTATTCAGGTGTCTATACTCTATTCAGGTGTCTATACTCTATTCAGGTGTCTATACTCTATTAAGGTGTCTATACTCTATTCAGGTGTCTATACTCTATTAAGGTGTCTATACTCTATTCAGGTGTCTATACTCTATTCAGCTGTCTATACTCTATTCAGGTGTCTATACTCTATTCAGGTGTCTATACTCTATTCAGGTGTCTATACTCTATTAAGGTGTCTATACTCTATTCAGGTGTCTATACTCTATTCAGGTGTCTATACTCTATTCAGGTGTCTATACTCTATTCAGGTGTCTATGCTGTCTATACTCTATTCAGGTGTCTATACTCTATTCAGGTGTCTATACTCTATTCATTCAGGTGTCTATACTCTATTTAAGGTGTCTATACTCTATTCAAGGTGTCTATACTCTATTCAGGTGTCTATACTCTCTGTCTATACTCTATTAAGGTGTCTATACTTTATTCAGGTGTCTATACTCTATTCAGGTGTCTATACTCTATTCAGGTGTCTATACTCTATTCAGCTGTCTATACTCTATTCAGCTGTCTATACTCTATTCAGCTGTCTATACTCTATTCAGGTGTCTATACTCTATTCAGGTGTCTATACTCTATTCAGGTGTCTATACTCTATTCAGGTGTCTATACTCTATTCAGCTGTCTATACTCTATTCAGGTGTCTATACTCTATTCAGGTGTCTATACTCTATTCAGGTGTCTATACTCTATTAAGGTGTCTATACTCTATTCAGGTGTCTATACTATTCAGTGTCTATACTCTATTCAGCTGTCTATACTTTATTCAGGTGTCTATACTCTATTCAGTGTCTATACTCTATTCAGGTGTCTATACTCTATTCAGGTGTCTATACTCTATTCAGGTGTCTATACTTTATTCAGGTGTCTATACTCTATTCAGGTGTCTATACTTTATTCAGGTGTCTATACTCTATTAAGGTGTCTATACTTTATTCAGGTGTCTATACTCTATTAAGGTGTCTATACTCTATTCAGGTGTCTATACTCTATTCAGGTGTCTATACTCTATTCAGGTGTCTATACTCTATTCAGGTGGCTATACTTTATTAAGGTGTCTATACTCTATTCAGGTGTCTATACTTTTCAGGTGTCTATACTTTATTCAGAACTCTATTAAGGTGTCTATACTTTATTCAGGTGTCTATACTCTATTAAGGTGTCTATAATTCATCTTTATTCATTCTATACTCAGCTGTCTATACTCTATTAAGGTGTATCATTCAGGTGTCTATACTTTTACTCACGTGTGACAATTGGGTCCTTGTCCAACGCTGGAGTCTTCAGGCTACAGAGTGGCTGGAGTCTTTAGGCTCCAGAGTGGCTTTACTACTCTGAGAAACCAAACAAACAAATGTTTACACACAGAATCAATGGGAGATTAGCATAACATCTTTAATTATGCAAAGACAAATTATCAATGTTGTTAATTACTGGTTAAAAAGCTTATAGTGTGTGTGTGTGTGTGTGTGTGTGTGTGTGTGTGTGTGTGTGTGTGTGTGTGTGTGTTTCAAGTGGCCGTCTAGGCACTTTGATGCGTTTGAACTTTTTACTTTTTCAAGTCCTTGGTTTGGTTTTGATTTATTTAGGGTCAAAGTGTTGTTTTTCTCAGTTTAAAAGACGACAACAAATCCCTGCGGAAAACACAGTTAAAAAACCCTTAACCCTCATCAGTCCCAAGTCCCCAGCAAAAATCTGCTTTTAATTTATCAGACCTTCCTATATCTGCATGTCCAGCCCTTATATTTACCCTCAAGTGTTATACAATTGTAATTGTTAGGAGAACCAGGGCTTTACAAGGAGAATATAAAAACCATTTGACATAAACAGTAGGATTCATGAGTTTTATTGACAAACGTCAACAACAACAGAAGATTCTGTCCGTCCAAAAACAATAAAACCTGATAAAAATGAATGTTTATGAACGCTGTACGTACAGAAATGGTTTGCTAAGTGGGAAATGAATATCCAACTAGTCAGTGATGACTGTGTGGAGTTGGAAGTTTGTGACGGCAACATCACTCTGACCTGGGATTTACTATGATCTATATAGATTAACCCCATACAGTATTATAGACACTATGACCTGGGATTTACTATGATCTATGTAGAAGAACCCCTTACAGTATTATAGACACCATGTCCTGGGATTTACTATGATCTATGTAGAAGAACCCCTTACAGTATTATAGACACTATGACCTGGGATTTACTATGATCTATGTAGAAGAGCCCCTTACAGTATTATAGACACTATGACCTGGGATTTACTATGGTCTATGTAGATTAACCCCTTACAGTATTATAGACACTATGACCTGGGATTTACTATGATCTATGTAGAAAAACCCCTTACATTCTATTGTCTCTTGTGTAGCTTGTTAGTGGGATACCTTGTGAGTGTGTTCGTTAGAGTCTCAGCTTTTTCTATATAGTTTTTAATCGTTTGTAACTCAAACTTATTCTCCCTTATCTCAGACACTCTCTAGTTCAGGATTTCACTATGGATCTCCAATGGTGCAAAGAACACCCCAGAGTTACAGTAATATAATATTTACACTATGACACAAGAAGATTTGTCTTGATACAACATCTTCACTTCACCTGTAATACAGATTTGACCCCTTACAGAGTGATGGGATAATGGAGTGTTGGAAGAACCCCTGATAGTGTTGGGTTAGTGATGGACCTTGGAGTGATGGAGTGTTGGGTGATGGAGTCTGGAGTGTTGGGTGATGGATGATGGAGTTTGTTGGAGTGATGGAGTGTTGGAACTTGGAGTGATTCTGGAGTGATGGGTGATGGAGTGATGGAGTGTTGGAGTGATGGAGTGTTGGGTGATGGAGTGATGGAGTGACTCTCTAGTTCAGTGTTGGAGTGTTGGAGTGATGGAGATGGAGTGTTGGAGTGTTGGAATGATGGACCCATGGAGTGTTGGAATGGAGTGTTGGAATGGAGTGTTGGACCCAGGAGTGATGGAGTGTTGGAATGATGGGTGTTGGAATGGATGTTGGAGTGATGGAGTGTTGGGTGATGGACATGGAGTGTTGGGTGAGATTTGGAGTAATTGATGGAACAGTGTTGGAGTGATGGAGTGTTGGAGTGTTGGAGTGTTGGATTGATGGGTGATGGATGTTGGACCATGGAGTGAGGAGTGTTGGAGTGATGGATGGAGTGTTGGAGTGTTGGAGTGATGGAGTGTTGGAGTGTTGGAGTGATGGAGTGATGGAGTGTTGGAGTGATGGAGTGATGGGTGATGGAGTGATGGAGTGTTGGAGTGATGGAGTGATGGAGTGATGGAGTGTTGGAGTGATGGAGTGTTGGGTGATGGAGTGATGGAGTGTTGGAGTGATGGAGTGATGGAGTGATGGAGTGTTGGAGTGATGGAGTGTTGGGTGATGGCCTAGTGATGGAGTGATGGAGTGATGGAGTGTTGGAGTGATGGAGTGTTGGAGTGATGGAGTGATGGATGGGTGTTGGAGTGTTGGATGGAGTGATGGAGTGTTGGAGTGATGGAGTGTTGGATGTTGAGTGTTGGAGTGATGGAGTGTTGGAGTGATGGAGTGATGGAGTGTTAATGGAGTGATGGAGTGATGGAGTGTTGGAGTGTTGGGTGATGGAGTGATGGAGTGTTGGAGTGTTGGAGTGATGGAGTGATGGAGTGTTGGAGTGATGGAGTGATGGATGGGTGATGGATGTGTTGTTGGAGGATGGATGTTGGAGTGTTGGAGTGATGGAGTGTTGGAGTGATGGAGTGTTGGAGTGTTGGATTGATGATGGAGTGTTGGAGTGATGGAGTGATGGAGTGTTGGAGTGATGGAGTGTTGGATGGAGTTTGGGTGATGGAGTGTTGGAGTGATGGAGTGATGGAGTTGATGGAGTGTTGGAGGATGTTGGAGTGATGGAGTGTTGGAGTGTTGGAGTGATGGAGTGTTGTAGTGATGGGTGATGGGAATTATGTGTTGGAGTGATGGAGTGTTGGAGTGTTGGGTGATGGAGTGTTGGAGTGTTGGAGTGTTGGAGTGATGAGTGTTGGAGTGTTGGAGTGATGGAGTGTTGGAGTGATGGAGTGTTGGAGTGTTGGATGGGATGTTGGATGGGAGTGGATGGGAGTGTTGTTGGAGTGATGGAGTGTTGGAGTGATGGAGTGTTGGAGTGATGGATGTTGATGGAGTGTTGGAGTGATGGAGTGGGTGTTGGATGTCACTGTCCTGGGTCATTCACTGTCCTGGGTCATTCACTGTCCTGGGTTATCCACTGTCCTGGGTTATCCACTGTGCTGGGTTATCCACTGTCCTGGGTTATCCACTGTCCTGGGGTATCCACTGTCCTGGGTTATCCACTGTCCTGGGTTATCCACTGTCCTGGGTTATCCACTGTCCTGGGTTATCCACTGTCCTGGGTTATCCACTGTCCTGGGTCATTCACTGTCCTGGGTTATCCACTGTCCTGGGTTATCCACTGTCCTGGGGTATCCACTGTCCTGGGTTATCCACTGTCCTGGGTTATCCACTGTCCTGGGTTATCCACTGTCCTGGGTTATCCACTGTCCTGGGTTATCCACTGTCCTGGGTTATCCACTGTCCTGGGTTATCCACTGTCCTGGGTTATCCACTGTCCTGGGTTATCCACTGTCCTGGGTTATCCACTGTCCTGGGTTATCCACTGTCCTGGGGTATCCACTGTCCTGGGTTATCCACTGTCCTGGGTTATCCACTGTCCTGGGGTATCCACTGTCCTGGGTTATCCACTGTCCTGGGTCATTCACTGTCCAGCTAGAAAACAAAGAGAAAATATATTGTAATTTGCTGTTTTCTCTCCCTTAAAAAGCCCCAAAAAGATTCAGCCAAAACCCCAGAAAATGGTTTTGGTTTCTGGGTCGTCACATCAATACAATACTGTGTCCCAAACGGCATCCTATTAACTATGTAGTACACTACCTTTAATGGTGCTCTGGTCAAAAGTAGACCACTATGTAGAGAATAGGGTGCCATTTGATCCTCAGCTGGTGATCGGTACAGCCGGTGTTAACACAGAATGTACAGTACCTAATGAAAAGGACCTAGAACGCTGTTCCTGGTGTCAATGTTAGTGAGACAATATGATGGATTGTCCATTTTACAGGCTATTTCATACGCTGTGCTACTCTAAACTGGATTTTCGGGAGGGAGCGCTTTTTACTTGAAACATCAATTTTTTGTGACATCGTTATTCATCGGGGGAGGAATGGAGAGAGGCGAGCAGCGAGCGGCGCCAAGGGTCGACTTATTTCCTGTGAACACACTCGGGACAGAGAGAGAGAGGGGGGGAGAGAGGGGGGCAGAGAGAGAGAGGAGGGGACAGAGAGAGGGGGGAGAGGGGGAGAGAGAGAGAGGGGGGAGAGAGAGAGGGGGACAGAGAGCGAGAGGAGGAGGGGGTTGAAAGAGAGAGGGGGACAGAGAGCGAGAGGAGGAGGGGGTTGAAAGAGAGAGGGGGACAGAGGGAGAAACAGAGGGGGAGAGGGAGAAAGAGAGAGGGGGAGAAAGAGAAAGAGAGAGGGAGAGGGAGAAGGAGAGAGGAGAGGGAGAAGGAGAGAGGGAGAGAGGGAGAAGGAGAGAGGGAGAGAGGGAGAGAGAGAGAGAGGGAGAAGGAGAGAGGGAGAGAGGGAGAGGGGGTGGAAAGAAAGAGGGGACAAAGGAGAAGCAGAGAAGGGGAGAGAGGGAGAAAGAGAGAGAGGGGGAGAAAGAGAGAGAGAGAGAGAGAGAGAGAGAGAGAGAGAGAGAGAGAGGGATACCTAGGGGGGCACTTCATTCTCTTCTCGTGGTAGTATAAGCACCCCCTCCCTTCCCCCCTCCCTTCCCCCTTCTTTACCCCTGGCACCCTACATGCTCTTTATCATCACATACAAACACACACACACACACACACCTTCCTAACCTTAAGGCGTCCACGTTTCCCAGCTGAAACAGTTTGGTAGAGTTTGTGCATAACTTATGACAACATTTTGTGACTAGTCAGTCAGTCAACCAGTCAGTCAGTCAGTCAACCACTCAGTCAACCAGTAAACCAGTCAGTCAACCAGTCAACCAGTAAGTAAGTCAATCAGTCAGTCAACCAGTCAGTCAACCAGTCAACCAGTCAGTCAGTCAGTCAACCAGTCAGTCAGTCTGTCAACGAGTCAGTCAGTCAGCCAACCAACCAACCAGTCAGTCAGTCAACCAGTTAGTCAGTCAGTCAGTCAGTCAACCAGTCAGTCAGTCAATCAGTCAGTCAGTCAGTCGACCAGTAACTCAGTCAACCAGTCAGTCAGTCAGTCAACCAGTCAGTCAGTCAGTCAACCAGTCAGTCAGTCAGTAAACCAGTTAGGCAGTCAGTCAGTCAGTCAACCAGTCAGTCAATCAGTCAGTCAGTCAGTCGACCAGTAACTCAGTCAACCAGTCAGTCGGTCAGTCAACCAGTCAGTCAGTCAACCAGTCAGTCAGTCAGTAAACCAGTCAGTCAGTCAACCAATCAGTCGGTCAGTCAACCAGTCAGTCAGTCAGTCAGTCAGTCAACCAGTAACTCAGTCAACCAGTCAGTCAGTAAACCAGTCAGTCAGTCAACCAGTCAGTCAATCAGTCAGTCAGTCAATCAGTCAGTCAGTCAGTCAGTCATTCAACCAGTCAGTCAGTCACCCAGTCAGTCAGTCAGTCAACCAGTCAGTCAATCAGTCAGTCAGTCAGTCAGTCAACCAGTCAGTCAGTCAACCAGTCAGTCAACCGGTCAGTCAGTAAATCCGTCAGTCAGTCAGTCAGTCAGTCAGTTAGTCAGTCAGTCAGTCAGTCAGTCAGTAGCAGAGCAGTGGATGAGGCAACATAGGTTTTATGTGGTAGTAGTGACTCATCAGAGAGACTCAGGAAAGGTTTTATGTGGTAGTAGTGACTCATCAGGAACACAGGAAAGGTTTTATGTGGTAGTAGTGACTCATCAGAGAGACTCAGGAAAGGTTTTATGTGGTAGTAGTGACTCATCAGAGAGACTCAGGAAAGGTTTTATGTGGTAGTAGTGACTCATCAGAGAGACTCAGGAAAGGTTTTATGTGGTAGTAGTGACTCATCAGAGAGACTCAGGAAAGGTTTTATGTGGTAGTAGTGACTCATCAGAGAGACTCAGGAAAGGTTGTCTGTGGTAGTAGTGACTCAGTTAGACAGAGGAAAGGTTTTATGTGGTAGTAGTGACTCAGTTAGACAGAGGAAAGGTTTTATGTGGTAGTAGTGACTCAGGAAAGGTTTTCTGTGGTAGTGTGGACAGAGGAAAGGTAGTAGTGACTCAGTTAGACAGAGGAAAGGTTTTCTGTGGTAGTAGTGACTCAGTTAGACAGAGGAAAGGTTGACAGTGTTATGGCAGGTGGAGGTTTCTGTGGTAGTAGTGACTCAGTTAGACAGAGGAAAGGTTTTCTGTGGTAGTAGTGACTCAGTTAGACAGAGGAAAGGTTTTCTGTGGTAGTAGTGACTCAGTTAGACAGAGGAAAGGTTTTCTGTGGTAGTAGTGACTCAGTTAGACAGAGGAAAGGTTTTCTGTGGTAGTAGTGACTCAGTTAGACAGAGGAAAGGTTTTATGTGGTAGTAGTGACTGTGGAAAGGTTTTAGTGGTAGTAGTGACTCAGTTTTATGTGGTAGTAGTGACTCAGTTAGACAGAGGAAAGGTTTTCTGTGGTAGTAGTGACTCAGCGAGACAGAGGAAAGGTTTTATGTGGTAGTATGGTTTCATGCGTCCTGGTAGAGAGTTATGACTGTAATATTCATTCTGCCTGATAAATGTCATCGAACATTTTTTGTTTAGTTGACAGATTGCCTTTCGATAAATCTCCTGTGATTAAACAGAGCACAGATAGCACTTAAAATGCCATTTCAAACTTAGATGACATTCTGTGTTGGTAGTAGTGTAGTTAATATCAGGTGTCTGTGTGTCCCAAATGGAACTCTTTTCCCTTTATAGACACTACTTTAGACCAGGACCTTATAGGGTAGTGCCCTACAGTATAAAGGGCCTACATTTATGTGTGTTATAGAGTAGTAGTGCCCTGGACTTTTTCCCTTTTATAGACCAGGGGACCTATTGGGTAGTGCCACTGAACAGTGTTACAGACTTTAGACCAGGGCCTATAGGGTAGTGCCCTACTTTAGACCAGGGCCTATAGGGTAGTGGACTGTGGCATTTAGACCAGGGTCTATAGGTAGTGGACTACTTTAGACCAGGGCCAATAGGAGTGGACACTACTTTAGACCAGGGCCTATAGGTAGTGGACTACTTTAGACCAGGGCCTATAGGTAGTGGACTACTTTAGACCAGGACCTATAGGGTAGTGGACTACTTTAGACCAGGGCCTATAGGGTAGTACACTACTTTAGACCAGCACCTATGTTATGGGTAGTGCCCTACTTTAGACCAGGGCCTATAGGGTAGTGCCCTACAGTATACAGGGGACAATGAGCCATTTTGGGACTCAGGCCAGGTCATCTGTGAAAATAACATTTGATAAACCGGATAAATCACACAACGTCCAGTCGCTGTAGGCAGTTGTTGATTACCTTCAGTGCTTATATAAAACATGTGTTAACCAAACCTTGGATAGTTCTATACAGGTGTGTTATATAAAACACTGGACAGTGTTATAGCAGGTGTGTTATAGAGTACAGTACCACTGGACAGTGTTATGGCAGGTGTGTTATAGAGTACAGTACCACTGGACAGTGTTATGGCAGGTGTGTTATAGAGTACAATACCACTGGACAGTGTTATGGCAGGTGTGTTATAGAGTACAATACCACTGGACAGTGTTATGGCAGGTGTGTTATAGGTGTGTTATAGATACAATACCACCACTGGACAGTGTTATGGCAGGTGTGTTATAGAGTACAATACCACTGGACAGTGTTATGGCAGGTGTGTTATAGAGTACAGTACCACTGGACAGTGTTATGGCAGGTGTGTTATAGAGTACAATACCACTGGACAGTGTTATGGCAGGGCAGGTGTGTTATAGAGTACAATACCACTGGACAGTGTTATGGCCACCACTGGACAGTGTTATGGCAGGGCAGGTATGGCCACTGGTGTTATGGCAGGTGTGTTATAGAGTACAGTACCACTGGACAGTGTTATGGCAGGTGTGTTATAGAGTACAATACCACTGGACAGTGTTATGGCAGGTGTGTTATAGAGTACAGTACCACTGGACAGTGTTATGGCAGGTGTGTTATAGAGTACAATACCACTGGACAGTGTTATGGCAGGTGTGTTATAGAGTACAGTACCACTGGACAGTGTTATGGCAGGTGTGTTATAGAGTACAATACCACTGGACAGTGTTATGGCAGGTGTGTTATAGAGTACAGTACCACTGGACAGTGTTATGGCAGGTGTGTTATAGAGTACAATACCACTGGACAGTGTTATGGCAGGTGTGTTATAGAGTACAATACCACTGGACAGTGTTATGGCAGGTGTGTTATAGAGTACAGTACCACTGGACAGTGTTATGGCAGGTGTGTTATAGAGGTGTGTTATAGAGTACAATACCACTGGACAGTGTTATGGCAGGTGTGTTTTAGAGTACAGTATCACTGGACAGTGTTATGGCAGGTGTGTTATAGAGTACAGTACCACTGGACAGTGTTGTGGCAGGTGTGTTATAGAGTACAATACCACTGGACAGTGTTATGGCAGGGCAGGTGTGTTATAGAGTACAGTACCACTGGACAGTGTTATGGCAGGTGTGTTATAGAGTACAATACCACTGGACAGTGTTATGGCAGGTGTGTTATAGAGTACAGTACCACTGGACAGTGTTATGGCAGGTGTGTTATAGAGTACAATACCACTGGACAGTGTTATGGCAGGTGTGTTATAGAGTACAGTACCACTGGACAGTGTTATGGCAGGTGTGTTACAGGACAGTGTTATGGCAGGTGTGTTATAGAGTACAGTACCACTGGACAGTGTTATGGCAGGTGTGTTATAGAGTACAATACCACTGGACAGTGTTATGGCAGGTGTGTTATAGAGTACAGTACCACTGGACAGTGTTATGGCAGGTGTGTTATAGAGTACAGTACCACTGGACAGTGTTACTGGACAGTGTTATGGCAGGCAGGTGTTATGGCAGGTGTGTTATAGAGTAGAGTACCCACTGGACAGTGTTATGGCAGGTGTGTTATAGAGTACAGTACCACTGGACAGTGTTATGGCAGGTGTGTTATAGTGGACAGTGTTATAGAGTACAGTACCACTGGACAGTGTTATGGCAGGTGTGTTATAGAGTACAATACCACTGGACAGTGTTATGGCAGGTGTGTTATAGAGTACAATACCACTGGACAGTGTTATGGCAGGTGTGTTAGAGTACAATACCACTGGACAGTGTTATGGCAGGTGTGTTATAGAGTACAGTACCACTGGACAGGTGTGTTATGGCAGGTGGACAGTGTTATAGAGTGTGTTATAGAGTACAGTACCACTGGACAGTGTTATGGCAGGTGTGTTATAGAGTACAATACCACTGGACAGTGTTATGGCAGGTGTGTTATAGAGTACAGTACCACTGGACAGTGTTATGGCAGGGCAGGTGTGTTATAGAGTACAGTACCACTGGACAGTGTTATGGCAGGTGTGTTATAGAGTACAGTACCACTGGACAGTGTTATGGCAGGTGTGTTATAGAGTACAGTACCACTGGACAGTGTTATGGCAGGGCAGGTGTGTTATAGAGTACAGTACCACTGGACAGTGTTATGGCAGGTGTGTTATAGAGTACAGTACCACTGGACAGTGTTATGGCAGGTGTGTTATAGAGTACAATACCACTGACAGTGTTATGGCAGTGTGTTATGAAGTACAATACCACTGGACAGTGTTATGTGTGTTATAGAGTACAGTACCACTGGACAGTGTTATGGCAGGGTGTGTTATAGAGTACAGGTGGACAGTGTTATAGGAGTGTGTTATAGAGTACAATACCACTGGACAGTGTTATGGCAGGTGTGTTATAGAGTACAGTACCACTGGACAGTGTTATGGCAGGTGTGTTATAGAGTACAGTACCACTGGACAGTGTTATGGCAGGTGTGTGTTATAGAGTACAGTACCACTGGACAGTGTTATGGCAGGTGTGTTATAGAGTACAGTACCACTGGACAGTGTTATGGCAGGGCAGTGTTTATAGAGTACAGTACCACTGGACAGTGTTATGGCAGGTGTGTTATAGAGTACAGTACCACTGGACAGTGTTATGGCAGGTGTGTTATAGAGTACAGTACCACTGGACAGTGTTATGGCAGGTGTGTTATAGAGTACAATACCACTGGACAGTGTTATGGCAGGGTGTTTATAGAGTACAGTACCACTGGACAGTGTGTTATAGAGTACAGTACCACTGGACAGTGTTATGGCAGGTGTGTTATAGAGTACAGTACCACTGGACAGTGTTATGGCAGGTGTGTTATAGAGTACAGTACCACTGGACAGTGTTATGGCAGGGCAGGGACAGTGTTATGGCAGGTGTGTTATAGAGTACAGTACCACTGGACAGTGTTATGGCAGGTGTGTTATAGAGTACAATACCACTGGACAGTGTTATGGCAGGTGTGTTATAGAGTACAATACCACTGGACAGTGTTATGGCAGGTGTGTTATAGAGTACAGTACCACTGGACAGTGTTATGGCAGGTGTGTTATAGAGTACAATACCACTGGACAGTGTTATGGCAGGTGTGTTATAGAGTACAATACCACTGGACAGTGTTATGGCAGGTGTGTTATAGAGTACAATACCACTGGACAGTGTTATGGCAGGTGTGTTATAGAGTACAGTACCACTGGACAGTGTTATGGCAGGTGTGTTATAGAGTACAGTACCACTGGACAGTGTTATGGCAGGTGTGTTATAGAGTACAATACCACTGGACAGTGTTATGGCAGGTGTGTTATAGAGTACAATACCACTGGACAGTGTTATGGCAGGTGTGTTATAGAGTACAGTACCACTGGACAGTGTTATGGCAGGTGTGTTATAGAGTACAGTACCACTGGACAGTGTTATGGCAGGTGTGTTATAGAGTACAGTACCACTGGACAGTGTTATGGCAGGTGTGTTATAGAGTACAATACCACTGGACAGTGTTATGGCAGGTGTGTTATAGAGTACAGTACCACTGGACAGTGTTATGGCAGGTGTGTTATAGAGTACAATACCACTGGACAGTGTTATGGCAGGTGTGTTATAGAGTACAGTACCACTGGACAGTGTTATGGCAGGGCAGGTGTGTTATAGAGTACAGTACCACTGGACAGTGTTATGGCAGGTGTGTTATAGAGTACAGTACCACTGGACAGTGTTATGGCAGGTGTGTTATAGAGTACAGTACCACTGGACAGTGTTATGGCAGGTGTGTTATAGAGTACAGTACCACTGGACAGTGTTATGGCAGGTGTGTTATAGAGTACAATACCACTGGACAGTGTTATGGCAGGTGTGTTATAGAGTACAATACCACTGGACAGTGTTATGGCAGGTGTGTTATAGAGTACAGTACCACTGGACAGTGTTATGGCAGGTGTGTTATAGAAGAGAATACCACTGGACAGTGTTATGGCAGGTGTGTTATAGAGTACAATACCACTGGACAGTGTTATGGCAGGCAGGTGTGTTATAGAGTACAGTACCACTGGACAGTGTTATGGCAGGTGTGTTATAGAGTACAGTACCACTGGACAGTGTTATGGCAGGTGTGTTATAGAGTACAATACCACTGGACAGTGTTATGGCAGGTGTGTTATAGAGTACAATACCACTGGACAGTGTTATGGCAGGTGTGTTATAGAGTACAGTACCACTGGACAGTGTTATGGCAGGTGTGTTATAGAGTACAATACCACTGGACAGTGTTATGGCAGGTGTGTTATAGAGTACAATACCACTGGACAGTGTTAGGGCAGGTGTGTTTATAGAGTACAGTACCACTGGACAGTGTTATGGCAGGTGTGTTATAGAGTACAATACCACTGGACAGTGTTATGGCAGGTGTGTTATAGAGTACAATACCACTGGTGTTACAGTGTTATGGGGTTATGGCAGGTGTGTTAGGTGGACAGTGTTATAGGTGTGTTATAGAGTACAGTACCACTGGACAGTGTTATGGCAGGTGTGTTATAGAGTACAATACCACTGGACAGTGTTATGGCAGGTGTGTTATAGAGTACAGTACCACTGGACAGTGTTTATAGAGTATGGCAGGTGTGTTATAGAGTACAATACCACTGGACAGTGTTATGGCAGGTGTGTTATAGAGTACAGTACCACTGGACAGTGTTATGGCAGGTGTGTTATAGAAGAGAATACCACTGGACAGTGTTATGGCAGGTGTGTTATAGAGTACAATACCACTGGACAGTGTTATGGCAGGTGTGTTATAGAGTACAATACCACTGGACAGTGTTATGGCAGGTGTGTTATAGAGTACAATACCACTGGACAGTGTTATGGCAGGTGTGTTATAGAGTACAGTACCACTGGACAGTGTTATGGCAGGTGTGTTATAGAGTACAATACCACTGGACACTGTTATGGCAGCTGTGTTATAGAGTACAATACCACTGGACAGTGTTATGGCAGGTGTGTTATAGAGTACAAAACCACTGGACAGTGTTATGGCAGGGCAGGTGTGTTATAGAGTACAGTACCACTGGACAGTGTTATGGCAGGTGTGTTATAGAGTACAATACCACTGGACAGTGTTATGGCAGGTGTGTTATAGAGTACAGTACCACTGGACAGTGTTATGGCAGGTGTGTTATAGAGTACAATACCACTGGACAGTGTTATGGCAGGTGTGTTATAGAGTACAGTACCACTGGACAGTGTTATGGCAGGGCAGGTGTGTTATAGAGTACAATACCACTGGACAGTGTTAGGGCAGGTGTGTTATAGAGTACAATACCACTGGACAGTGTTATGGCAGGTGTGTTATAGAGTACAGTACCACTGGACAGTGTTATGGCAGGTGTGTTATAGAGTACAATACCACTGGACAGTGTTATGGCAGGTGTGTTATAGAGTACAGTACCACTGGACAGTGTTATGGCAGGTGTGTTATAGAGTACAGTACCACTGGACAGTGTTATGGCAGGTGTGTTATAGAGTACAGTACCACTGGACAGTGTTATGGCAGGTGTGTTATAGAGTACAGTACCACTGGACAGTGTTATGGCAGGTGTGTTATAGAGTACAGTACCACTGGACAGTGTTATGGCAGGTGTGTTATAGAGTACAATACCACTGGACAGTGTTATGGCAGGTGTGTTATAGAGTACAGTACCACTGGACAGTGTTATGGCAGGTGTGTTATAGAGTACAATACCACTGGACAGTGTTATGGCAGGTGTGTTATAGAGTACAATACCACTGGACAGTGTTATGGCAGGTGTGTTATAGAGTACAATACCACTGGACAGTGTTATGGCAGGTGTGTTATAGAGTACAATACCACTGTGTTATAGGTGTGTTATAGAGTACAGTACCACTGGACAGTGTTATGGCAGGTGTGTTATAGAGTACAATACCACTGGACAGTGTTATGGCAGGTGTGTTATAGAGTACAATACCACTGGACAGTGTTATGGCAGGTGTGTTATAGAGTACAATACCACTGGACAGTGTTATGGCAGGTGTGTTATAGAGTACAGTACCACTGGACAGTGTTATGGCAGGTGTGTTATAGAGTACAATACCACTGGACAGTGTTATGGCAGGTGTGTTATAGAGTACAGTACCACTGGACAGTGTTATGGCAGGTGTGTTATAGGCAGGACAGTGTTATGGCAGGTGTGTTATAGAGTACAGTACCACTGGACAGTGTTAGGGCAGGTGTGTTATAGAGTACAATACCACTGGACAGTGTTATGGCAGGTGTGTTATAGAGTACAGTACCACTGGACAGTGTTATGGCAGGTGTGTTATAGAGTACAATACCACTGGACAGTGTTATGGCAGGTGTGTTATAGAGTACAATACCACTGGACAGTGTTATGGCAGGTGTGTTATAGAGTACAGTACCACTGGACAGTGTTATGGCAGGTGTGTTATAGAGTACAGTACCACTGGACAGTGTTATGGCAGGTGTGTTATAGAGTACAGTACCACTGGACAGTGTTATGGCAGGTGTGTTATAGAGTACAGTACCACTGGACAGTGTTATGGCAGGTGTGTTATAGAGTACAGTACCACTGGACAGTGTTATGGCAGGTGTGTTATAGAGTACAGTACCACTGGACAGTGTTATGGCAGGTGTGTTATAGAGTACAGTACCACTGGACAGTGTTATGGCAGGTGTGTTATAGAGTACAATACCACTGGACAGTGTTATGGCAGGTGTGTTATAGAGTACAATACCACTGGACAGTGTTATGGCAGGTGTGTTATAGAGTACAGTACCACTGGACAGTGTTATGGCAGGTGTGTTATAGAGTACAGTACCACTGGACAGTGTTATGGCAGGTGTGTTATAGAGTACAGTACCACTGGACAGTGTTATGGCAGGTGTGTTATAGAGTACAGTACCACTGGACAGTGTTATGGCAGGTGTGTTATAGAGTACAGTACCACTGGACAGTGTTATGGCAGGTGTGTTATAGAGTACAGTACCACTGACAGTGTTATGGCAGGTGTGTTATAGAGTACAATACCACTGGACAGTGTTATGGCAGGTGGGTTATAGAGTACAGTACCACTGGACAGTGTTATGGCAGGTGTGTTATAGAGTACAATACCACTGGACAGTTATGGCAGGTGTGTTATAGAGTACAGTACCACTGGACAGTGTTATGGCAGGTGTGTTATAGAGTACAATACCACTGGACAGTGTTATGGCAGGTGTGTTATAGAGTACAGTACCACTGGCGTCTCATAGTCTCCCTCCGAAATTTGACGTATTATGGATGAAAGTTCCGCATGGTTTCAGAGTTTATTCCGCGTGGTTATAGGGTTATTTCCACGTGGTTACATAATTAATTCTACATGGTTACAGAGTTAATTCTACGTGGTTACAGGGTTAATTCTGCGTGGTTACATGGTTAATTCTGCGTGGTTACAGGGTTAATTCCACGTGGTTACAGGGTTAATTCCACGTGGTTACAGGGTTAATTCCGCGTGGTTACAGGGTTAATTCTGCATGGTTACAGGGTTAATTCCACGTGAATACAGGGTTAATTCCGCGTGGTTACAGGGTTAATTCCACGTGATTACAGGGTTAATTCCACGTCGTTACAGGGTTAATTCCAGGCAGTTACCAAAACAAGTCACAAATTGCCCTACCTCTGCTGATCCTGGTTATGTGGCAACAACTACCTGCAAATGACGAGCAGTCAGCAGTTCACACACTAAGTAGACCACTGGGGAGACAGGCAGCACTTAAAGCAGTACTACACCACGACAGATAAAGACAAAACAATTATACGTATCAATCCCGGAGCTAACAGGAGTCCTCTCGCTATAGATTCACTCCAGGAGATAACAGGAGTCCTCTAGCTATAGAATCACTCCCGGAGATAACAGGAGTCCTCTAGCTATAGAATCACTCCCGGAGATAACAGGAGTCCTCTAGCTATAGAATCACTCCCGGAGATAACAGGAGTCCTCTAGCTATATAATCACTCCCGGAGATAACAGGAGTCCTCTAGCTATAGAATCACTCCTGGAGATAACAGGAGTCCTCTAGCTATAGAATCACTCCCGGAGATAACTGGAGTCCTCTAGCTATAGAATCACTCCCGGAGATAACAGGAGTCCTCTAGCTATAGAATCACTCCCGGAGATAACAGGAGTCCTCTAGCTATAGAACCACTCCCGGAGATAACATGAGTCCTCTAGCTATAGAATCACTCCCGGAGATAACAGGAGTCCTCTAGCTATATAATCACTCCTGGAGATAACAGGAGTCCTCTAGCTATAGAATCACTCCCGGAGATAACAGGAGTCCTCTAGCTATAGAACCACTCCTGGAGATAACAGGAGTACTCTAGTTATAGAATCACTCCCGGAGATAACAGGAGTCCTCTAGCTATAGAATCACTCCCGGAGATAACAGGAGTCCTCTAGCTATAGAATCACTCCCGGAGATAACAGGAGTCCTCTAGCTATAGAACACTCCCGGAGATAACAGGAGTCCTCTAGCTATAGAATCACTCCCGGAGATAACAGGAGTCCTCTAGCTATAGAATCACTCCAGGAGATAACAGGAGTCCTCTAGCTATAGAATCACTCCAGGAGATAACAGGAGTCCTCTAGCTATAGAATCACTCCCGGAGATAACAGGAGTCCTCTAGCTATAGAATCACTCCTGGAGATAACAGGAGTCCTCTAGCTATAGAATCACTCCCGGAGATAACAGGAGTCCTCTAGCTATAGAATCACTCCTGGAGATAACAGGAGTCCTCTAGCTATAGAATCACTCGAGGAGATAACAGGAGTCCTCTAGCTATAGAATCACTCCCGGAGATAACAGGAGTCCTCTAGTTATAGAATCACTCCCGGAGATAACAGGAGTCCTCTAGCTATAGAATCACTCCAGGAGATAACAGGAGTCCTCTAGTTATAGAATCACTCCTGGAGATATCAGGAGTCCTCTAGCTATAGAATCACTCCCGGAGATAACAGGAGTCCTCTAGCTATACACATTGTACACATGGGGTGTCCCCGGGAATCTAACCTACACTCCTGACGTTGCAAGCACCACGCTCTACCAACTCAGCCACAGGGGACCATAAATGGAACCCTATTCCCTATTTAGTGCACTACTTATGACCAGGATTCCTAGGATTCTGGGGTGGTAGGTAGCCTAGTGGTTAGAGTGTTGGACTAGTAACTGACAAAATGCAAGATCAGATCCTCAAACTGATCAGGTAAAAAACTGGCAGTTAATCCATTGTTCCTAGGCTGTAATTGAAAATAAGAATTTGTTCTTAACTAACTTGCCCTGTTAAAGAAAGTAGTGCACTACTGTATATAGGGTGCCTTCCCTGTGTTTTCTACCAGATCACTAGGGGTTCTGTTTGTAGTAGTATTGTGTTTTCTACCAGATCACTAGGGGTTCTGGTTGTAGTAGTGTTGTGTTTTCTACCAGATCACTAGGGGTTCTGGTTGAAGTAGTGTTGTGTTTTCTACCAGATCACTAGGGGTTCTGGTTGTAGTAGTGTTGTGTTTTCTACCAGATCACTAGGGGTTCTGGTTGTAGTAGTGTTGTGTTTTCTACCAGATCACTAGGGGTTCTGGTTGTAGTAGTGTTGTGTTTTCTACCAGATCACTAGGGGTTCTGGTTGTAGTAGTGTTGTGTTTTCTACCAGATCACTAGGGGTTCTGGTTGTAGTAGTGTTGTGTTTTCTACCAGATCACTAGGGGTTCTGGTTGAAGTAGTGTAGTGTTTTCTACCAGATCACAAGGGGTTCTGGTTGTAGTAGTGTAGTGTTTTTCACCAGATCACTAGGGGTTCTGGTTGTAGTAGTGTTGTGTTTTCTATCAGATCACTAGGGGTTCTGGTTGTAGTAGTGTAGTGCTTTTCACCAGATCACTAGGGGTTCTGGCTGTAGTAGTGTAGTGCTTTTCTATCAGATCACTAGGGGTTCTGGTTGTAGTAGTTCACTGTATAGGGAAGCGTATGTTTTATCACAGCAAATCTTTTTGTGGAAGGTTACAACACAGCACCCAGTCCCCCTGGCGGACTCAACGTCGTCGAGATATGTCCAGTTTCCTCTGTAGGTGGGCTACATGGCAGAGGGAAACTGTGAAGCCAGCTGTATAATCTAATGGCTGTTTGCTGCTTCTCATTACATTGTGTTCTTTATAAGGCCTAAAATAACAGTGTTCATATGATTGGAGTTTTATCTATAGGTTCTAGAGTACAGCATGTTGATCAGTGTATTATCTATAGGCTCTAGAGTACAGCATGTTGATCAGTGTATAATCTATAGGCTCTAGAGTACAGCATGTTGATCAGTGTATAATCTATAGGTTCTACAGTACAGAATGTTGATCAGTGTATTATCTATAGGTTCTAGAGTACAGCATGTTGATCAGTGTATAATCTATAGGTTCTAGAGTACAGCATGTTGATCAGTGTATAATCTATAGGTTCTAGAGTACAGAATGTTGATCAGTGTATTATCTATAGGTTCTAGAGCACAGAATGTTGATCAGTGTATTATCTATAGGTTCTAGAGTACAGCATGTTGATCAGTGTATAATCTATAGGTTCTAGAGTACAGAATGTTGATCAGTGTATTATCTATAGGTTCTAGAGTACAGCATGTTGATCAATGTATTTTCTATAGGTTCTAGAGTACAGAATGTTGATCAGTATATAATCTATAGGTTCTAGAGTACAGAATGTTGATCAGTGTATTATCTATAGGCTCTATAGTACAGAATGTTGATCAGTGTATTATCAATAGGCTCTAGAGTACAGAATGTTGATCGGTGTAATATCTATAGGCTCTCGAGTACAGCATATTGATCAGTGTATTATCTATAGGACCTAGCATACAGAATGTTGATCAGTGTATTATCTATAGGCTCTAGCATACAGAATGTCGATCAGTGTATTATCTATAGGTTCTAGAGTACAGCATGTTGATCAGTGTATAATCTATAGGTTCTAGAGTACATAATGTTGATCAGTGTATTATCTATAGGCTCTAGAGTACAGAATGTTGATCGGTGTAATATCTATAGGCTCTAGAGTACAGCATATTGATCAGTGTATTATCTATAGGACCTAGCATACAGAATGTTGATCAGTGTATTATCTATAGGCTCTAGCATACAGAATGTTGATCAGTGTATTATCTATAGGTTCTACAGTACAGAATGTTGATCAGTGTATTATCTATAGGTTCTAGAGTACAGAATGTTGATCAGTGTATTATCTATAGGTTATAGAGTACAGCATGTTAATCAGTGTATTATCTATAGGCGCTAGAGTACAGCATGTTGATCAGTGTATTATCTATAGGCTCTAGAGTACAGAATGTTGATCAGTGTATAATCTATAGGTTCTAGAGTACAGAATGTTGATCAGTGTATTATCTATAGGTTCTAGAGTACAGCATGTTGATCAGTGTATTATCTATACGTTCTACAGTACAGAATGTTGATCAGTGTATTATCTATAGGTTCTACATTACAGAATGTTGATCAGTGTATAATCTATAGGTTCTAGAGTACAGAATGTTGATCAGTGTATTATCTATAGGCTCTAGAGTACAGAATGTTGATCGGTGTAATATCTATAGGCTCTAGAGTACAGCATGTTGATCAGTGTATTATCTATAGGCTCTAGAGTACAGCATGTTGATCAGTGTATAATCTATAGGTTCTAGAGTACAGAATGTTGATCAGTGTATTATCTATAGGTTCTACAGTACAGAATGTTGATCAGTGTATTATCTATAGGTTCTAGAGTACAGCATGTTGATCAGTGTATAATCTATAGGTTCTAGAGTACAGCATGTTGATCAGTGTATAATCTATAGGTTCTAGAGTACAGAATGTTGATCAGTGTATTAGCTATAGGCTCTAGAGTACAGAATGTTGATCAGTGTATAATCTATAGGTTCTAGAGTACATAATGTTGATCAGTGTATTATCTATAGGTTCTAGAGCACAGAATGTTGATCAGTGTATTATCTATAGGTTCTAGAGTACAGCATGTTGATCAGTGTATAATCTATAGGTTCTAGAGAACAGAATGTTGATCAGTGTATTATCTATAGGTTCTAGAGTACAGCATGCTGATCAGTGTATTTTCTATAGGTTCTAGAGTACAGAATGTTGATCAGTATATAATCTATAGGTTCTAGAGTACAGAATGTTGATCAGTGTATTATCTATAGGCTCTATAGTACAGAATGTTGATCAGTGTATTATCAATAGGCTCTAGAGTACAGAATGTTGATCGGTGTAATATCTATAGGCTCTCGAGTACAGCATATTGATCATTGTATTATCTATAGGACCTAGCATACAGAATGTTGATCAGTGTATTATCTATAGGCTCTAGCATACAGAATGTCGATCAGTGTATTATCTATAGGTTCTAGAGTACAGCATGTTGATCAGTGTATAATCTATAGGTTCTAGAGTACAGAATGTTGATCAGTGTATTATCTATAGGTTCTAGAGTACAGCATGTTGATCAGTGTATTATCTATAGGCGCTAGAGTACAGCATGTTGATCAGTGTATTATCTATAGGCTCTAGAGTACAGAATGTTGATCAGTGTATAATCTATAGGTTCTAGAGTACAGAATGTTGATCAGTGTATTATCTATAGGTTCTAGAGTACAGCATGTTGATCAGTGTATTATCTATAGGTTATACAGTACAGAATGTTGATCAGTGTATTATCTATAGGTTCTAGAGTACAGAATGTTGATCAGTGTATAATCTATAGGTTCTAGAGCACAGAATGTTGATCAGTGTATTATATATAGGTTCTAGAGTACAGCATGTTGATCAGTGTATAATCTATAGGTTCTAGAGTACAGAATGTTGATCAGTGTATTATCTATAGGTTCTAGAGTACAGCATGTTGATCAATGTATTTTCTATAGGTTCTAGAGTACAGAATGTTGATCAGTATATAATCTATAGGTTCTAGAGTACAGAATGTTGATCAGTGTATTATCTATAGGTTCTAGAGTACAGAATGTTGATCAGTGTATTATCTATAGGATCTAGCATACAGAATGTTGATCAGTGTATTATCTATAGGCTCTAGCATACAGAGTGTTGATCAGTGTATTATCTATAGGCTCTAGCATACAGAGTGTTGATCAGTGTATTATCTATAGGCTCTAGCATACAGAATGGTGATCAGTGTATTATCTATAGGCTCTAGCATACACATTGTTGATCAGTGTATTATCTATAGGTTCTAGAGTACAGAATGTTGATCAGTGTACTATCTATAGGCTATATCATACATAATGTTGATCAGTGTATAATCTATAGGTTCTAGAGTACAGAATGTTGATCAGTGTATAATCTATAGGTTCTAGAGTACAGAATGTTGATCAGTGTATTATCTATAGGTTCTAGAGTACAGCATGTTGATCAGTGTATTATCTATAGGCGCTAGAGTACAGAATGTTGATCAGTGTATAATCTATAGGTTCTAGAGTACAGCATGTTGATCAGTGTATTATCTATAGGTTCTAGAGTACAGCATGTTGATCAGTGTATTATCTATAGGTTATACAGTACAGAATGTTGATCAGTGTATTATCTATAGGTTCTAGAGTACAGAATGTTGATCTGTGTATAATCTATAGGTTCTAGAGTACAGAATGTTGATCAGTGTATTATATATAGGTTCTAGAGCACAGAATGTTGATCAGTGTATTATATATAGGTTCTAGAGTACAGCATGTTGATCAGTGTATAATCTATAGGTTCTAGAGTACAGAATGTTGATCAGTGTATTATCTATAGGTTCTAGAGTACAGCATGTTGATCAATGTATTTTCTATAGATTCTAGAGTACAGAATGTTGATCAGTGTATTTTCTATAGATTCTAGAGTACAGAATGTTGATCAGTGTATTATCTATAGGTTCTAGAGTACAGCATGTTGATCAGTGTATTATCTATACGTTCTACAGTACAGAATGTTGATCAGTGTATTATCTATAGGTTCTACATTACAGAATGTTGATCAGTGTATAATCTATAGGTTCTAGAGTACAGAATGTTGATCAGTGTATTATCTATAGGCTCTAGAGTACAGAATGTTGATCGGTGTAATATCTATAGGCTCTAGAGTACAGCATGTTGATCAGTGTATAATCTATAGGTTCTAGAGTACAGCATGTTGATCAGTGTATAATCTATAGGTTCTAGAGTACAGAATGTTGATCAGTGTATTAGCTATAGGCTCTAGAGTACAGAATGTTGATCAGTGTATAATCTATAGGTTCTAGAGTACATAATGTTGATCAGTGTATTATCTATAGGTTCTAGAGCACAGAATGTTGATCAGTGTATTATCTATAGGTTCTAGAGTACAGCATGTTGATCAGTGTATAATCTATAGGTTCTAGAGAACAGAATGTTGATCAGTGTATTATCTATAGGTTCTAGAGTACAGCATGCTGATCAGTGTATTTTCTATAGGTTCTAGAGTACAGAATGTTGATCAGTATATAATCTATAGGTTCTATAGTACAGAATGTTGATCAGTGTATTATCAATATGCTCTAGAGTACAGAATGTTGATCGGTGTAATATCTATAGGCTCTCGAGTACAGCATATTGATCATTGTATTATCTATAGGACCTAGCATACAGAATGTTGATCAGTGTATTATCTATAGGACCTAGCATACAGAATGTTGATCAGTGTATTATCTATAGGCTCTAGCATACAGAATGTCGATCAGTGTATTATCTATAGGTTCTAGAGTACAGCATGTTGATCAGTGTATAATCTATAGGTTCTAGAGTACAGAATGTTGATCAGTGTATTATCTATAGGTTCTAGAGTACAGCATGTTGATCAGTGTATTATCTATAGGCGCTAGAGTACAGCATGTTGATCAGTGTATTATCTATAGGCTCTAGAGTACAGAATGTTGATCAGTGTATAATCTATAGGTTCTAGAGTACAGAATGTTGATCAGTGTATTATCTATAGGTTCTAGAGTACAGCATGTTGATCAGTGTATTATCTATAGGTTATACAGTACAGAATGTTGATCAGTGTATTATCTATAGGTTCTAGAGTACAGAATGTTGATCAGTGTATAGTCTATAGGTTCTAGAGCACAGAATGTTGATCAGTGTATTATATATAGGTTCTAGAGTACAGCATGTTGATCAGTGTATAATCTATAGGTTCTAGAGTACAGAATGTTGATCAGTGTATTATCTATAGGTTCTAGAGTACAGCATGTTGATCAGTGTATTTTCTATAGGTTCTAGAGTACAGAATGTTGATCAGTATATAATCTATAGGTTCTAGAGTACAGAATGTTGATCAGTGTATTATCTATAGGCTCTAGAGTACAGAATGTAGATCAGTGTATTATCTATAGGCTCTAGAGTACAGAATGTTGATCGGTGTAATATCTATAGGCTCTAGAGTACAGCATATTGATCAGTGTATTATCTATAGGACCTAGCATACAGAATGTTGATCAGTGTATTATCTATAGGCTCTAGCATACAGAATGTTGATCAGTGTATTATCTATAGGTTCTAGAGTACAGCATGTTGATCAGTGTATTATCTATAGGTTCTAGAGTACAGAATATTGATCAGTGTATTATCTATAGGATCTAGCATACAGAATGTTGATCAGTGTATTATCTATAGGTTCTAGAGTACAGAATGTTGATCAGTGTATTATCTATAGGATCTAGCATACAGAATGTTGATCAGTGTATTATCTATAGGCTCTAGCATACAGAGTGTTGATCAGTGTATTATCTATAGGCTCTAGCATACAGAATGGTGATCAGTGTATTATCTATAGGCTCTAGCATACACAATGTTGATCAGTGTATTATCTATAGGTTCTAGAGTACAGAATGTTGATCAGTGTACTATCTATAGGCTATATCATACATAATGTTGATCAGTGTATAATCTATAGGTTCTAGAGTACAGAATGTTGATCAGTGTATAATCTATAGGTTCTAGAGTACAGAATGTTGATCAGTGTATTATCTATAGGTTCTAGAGTACAGCATGTTGATCAGTGTATTATCTATAGGCGCTAGAGTACAGCATGTTGATCAGTGTATTATCTATAGGCTCTAGAGTACAGAATGTTGATCAGTGTATAATCTATAGGTTCTAGAGTACAGCATGTTGATCAGTGTATTATCTATAGGTTCTAGAGTACAGCATGTTGATCAGTGTAGTATCTATAGGTTATACAGTACAGAATGTTGATCAGTGTATTATCTATAGGTTCTAGAGTACAGAATGTTGATCTGTGTATAATCTATAGGTTCTAGAGTACAGAATGTTGATCAGTGTATTATCTATAGGTTCTAGAGCACAGAATGTTGATCAGTGTATTATATATAGGTTCTAGAGTACAGAATGTTGATCAGTGTATTATCTATAGGTTCTAGAGTACAGAATGTTGATCAATGTATTTTCTATGGATTCTAGAGTACAGAATGTTGATCAATATAATCTATAGTATTTTCTACAGAATGGATTCTAGAGTACAGAATGAATGTAGATCAGTATATAATCTATAGGTTCTAGAGTACAGAATGTTGATCAGTGTATTATCTATAGGCTCTAGAGTACAGATATTGATAGATCAGTACAGAATGTTGATCAGTATCTATAGGCTCTAGAGTACAGAATGTTGATCAGTGTATTATCTATAGGCTCTAGAGTACAGCATGTTGATCAGTGTATTATCTATAGGTTCTAGCATACAGAATGTTGATCAGTGTATTATCTATAGGCTCTAGCATACAGAATGT
>NW_027039648.1:52500-83891 GCF_034236695.1 Oncorhynchus nerka | reverse complement strand
AGATAAACAACAACACCATCAGATAAAACCCTGTCACTAGAACCTGGTGAGATAAACAACAACAACATCAGCCCTGTCACTAGAACCTGGTGAGATAAACAACAACAACATCAGCCCTGTCACTGGAACCTGGTGAGATAAACAACAACACCATCAGCCCTGTCACTAGAACCTGGTGAGATAAACAACAACAACATCAGCCCTGTCACTAGAACCTGGGATAAACAACAACAACATCAGCCCTGTCACTAGAACCTGGGATAAACAACAACAACATCAGCCCTGTCACTAGAACCTGGTGAGATAAACAACAACAACATCAGCCCTGTCACTGGAACCTGGTGAGATAAACAACAACAACATCATCAGCCCTGTCACTAGAACCTGGTGAGATAAACAACAACAACATTAGCCCTGTCACTAGAACCTGAGATAAACAACAACATCAGCCCTGTCAGTGGAACCTGAGATAAACAACAACAACATCAGCCCTGTCACTAGAACCTGGGAGATAAACAACAACAACATCAGCCCTGTCACTGGAACCTGGGATAAACAACAACATCAGCCCTGTCACTAGAACCTGTGAGATAAACAACAACAACATCAGCCCTGTCACTAGAACCTGGGATAAACAACAACAACATCAGCCCTGTCACTGGAACCTAGTGAGATAAACAACAACAACATCAGCCCTGTCACTGGAACCTGGTGAGATAAACAACAACATTAGCCCTGTCACTATAACCTGGGATAAACAACAACAACATTAGCCCTGTCACTGGAACCTGGGATAAACAACAACAACAACATCAGCCCTGTCACTAGAACCTGGTGAGATAAACAACAACAACATCAGCCCTGTCACTAGAACCTGGTGAGATAAACAACAACAACAACATCAGCCCTGTCACTAGAACCTGGTGAGATAAACAACAACAACAACATCAGCCCTGTCACTAGAACCTGGTGAGATAAACAACAACAACATCAGCCCTGTCACTAGAACCTGGTGAGATAAACAACAACAACATCAGCCCTGTCACTGGAACCTGGTGAGATAAACAACAACATTAGCCCTGTCACTAGAACCTGGGATAAACAACAACAACATTAGCCCTGTCACTGGAACCTGGGATAAACAACAACAACAACATCAGCCCTGTCACTAGAACCTGGTGAGATAAACAACAACAACAACATCAGCCCTGTCACTAGAACCTGGTGAGATAAACAACAACAACATTATCCCTGTCACTAGAACCTGGAGATAAACAACAACAACATCAGCCCTGTCACTGGAACCTGGTGAGATAAACAACAACACCATCACATAGAACCTGGTGAGATAAACAACAACAACATCAGCCCTGTCACTAGAACCTGGTGAGATAAACAACAACAACATCAGCCCTGTCACTGGAACCTGGTGAGATAAACAACAACACCATCAGCCCTGTCACTAGAACCTGGTGAGATAAACAACAACAACATCAGCCCTGTCACTAGAACCTGGGATCAACCCAGCCCTGTCACTAGAACCTGGGATAAACAACAACAACATCAGCCCTGTCACTAGAACCTGGTGAGATAAACAACAACAACATCAGCCCTGTCACTGGAACCTGGTGAGATAAACAACAACAACATCATCAGCCCTGTCACTAGAACCTGGTGAGATAAACAACAACAACATTAGCCCTGTCACTAGAACCTGGTGAGATAAACAACAACAACATCAGCCCTGTCAGCCCTGTAAACAACAACAACATCAGCCCTGTCACTAGAACCTGGTGAGATAAACAACAACAACATCAGCCCTGTCACTGGAACCTGGGATAAACAACAACATCAGCCCTGTCACTAGAACCTGGTGAGATAAACAACAACAACATCAGCCCTGTCACTAGAACCTGGGATAAACAACAACAACATCAGCCCTGTCACTGGAACCTGGAGATAAACAACAACAACATCAGCCCTGTCACTGAACCTGGTGAGATAAACAACAACATTAGCCCTGTCACTATAACCTGGGATAAACAACCCTGTCACTGAACCTGGGATAAACAACAACAACAACATCAGCCCTGTCACTAGAACCTGGTGAGATAAACAACAACAACATCAGCCCTGTCACTAGAACCTGGTGAGATAAACAACAACAACATCAGCCCTGTCACTAGAACCTGGTGAGATAAACAACAACATCAGCCCTGTCACTAGAACCTGGGATAAACAACAACATTAGCCCTGTCACTAGAACCTGGGATAAAACAACAACAACATTAGCCCTGTCACTAGAACCTGGTGAGATAAACAACAACATTAGCCCTGTCACTAGAACCTGGGATAAACAACAACAACATCAGCCCTGTCACTAGAACCTGGGATAAACAACAACATTAGCCCTGTCACTAGAACCTGGGATAAACAACAACAACATTAGCCCTGTCACTAGAACCTGGTGAGATAAACAACAACATTAGCCCTGTCACTAGAACCTGGGATAAACAACAACAACATCAGCCCTGTCACTAGAACCTGGTGAGATAAACAACAACAACATTAGCCCTGTCACTAGAACCTGGTGAGATAAACAACAACAACATCAGCCCTGTCAGTGGAACCTGGTGAGATAAACAACAACAACATCAGCCCTGTCACTAGAACCTGGTGAGATAAACAACAACAACATCAGCCCTGTCACTGGAACCTGGGATAAACAACAACATCAGCCCTGTCACTAGAACCTGGTGAGATAAACAACAACAACATCAGCCCTGTCACTAGAACCTGGGATAAACAACAACAACATCAGCCCTGTCACTGGAACCTGGTGAGATAAACAACAACAACATCAGCCCTGTCACTGGAACCTGGTGAGATAAACAACAACAACATCAGCCCTGTCACTGGAACCTGGTGAGATAAACAACAACAACATCAGCCCTGTCACTGGAACCTGGTGAGATAAACAACAACATTAGCCCTGTCACATAACCTGGGATAAACAACAACAACATTAGCCCTGTCACTGGAACCTGGGATAAACAACAACAACATCAGCCCTGTCACTAGAACCTGGTGAGATAAACAACAACAACATCAGCCCTGTCACTAGAACCTGGGATAAACAACAACAACATCAGCCCTGTCACTAGAACCTGGGATAAACAACAACAACATCAGCCCTGTCACTAGAACCTGGTGAGATAAACAACAACAACATCAGCCCTGTCACTGGAACCTGGTGAGATAAACAACAACAACATCATCAGCCCTGTCACTAGAACCTGGTGAGATAAACAACAACAACATCATTAGCCCTGTCACTAGAACCTGGTGAGATAAACAACAACAACATCAGCCCTGTCACTGGAACCTGGGATAAACAACAACATCAGCCCTGTCACTGGAACCTGGTGAGATAAACAACAACAACATCAGCCCTGTCACTGGAACCTGGGATAAACAACAACATCAGCCCTGTCACTAGAACCTGGGATAAACAACAACAACATCAGCCCTGTCACTAGAACCTGGGATAAACAACAACAACATCAGCCCTGTCACTAGAACCTGGGATAAACAACAACAACATCAGCCCTGTCACTAGAACCTGGTGAGATAAACAACAACAACATTAGCCCTGTCACTGGAACCTGGTGAGATAAACAACAACAACATCAACCCTGTCACTAGAACCTGGTGAGATAAACAACAACATTAGCCCTGTCACTAGAACCTGGTGAGATAAACAACAACAACATCAGCCCTGTCACTAGAACCTGGGATAAACAACAACAACATCAGCCCTGTCACTGGAACCTGGTGAGATAAACAACAACAACATCAGCCCTGTCACTGGAACCTGGTGAGATAGACAACAACAACATCAGCCCTGTCACTAGAACCTGGTGAGATAAACAACAACAACATCAGCCCTGTCACTGGAACCTGGTGAGATAAACAACAACATTAGCCCTGTCACTAGAACCTGGGATAAACAACAACAACATTAGCCCTGTCACTGGAACCTGGGATAAACAACAACAACAACATCAGCCCTGTCACTGAACCTGGTGAGATAAACAACAACAACAACATCAGCCCTGTCACTAGAACCTGGGATAAACAACAACAACATCAGCCCTGTCACTGGAACCTGGTGAGATAAACAACAACAACATCAGCCCTGTCACTGGAACCTGGTGAGATAAACAACAACAACATTATCCCTGTCACTAGAACCTGGTGAGATAAACAACAACAACATCAGCCCTGTCACTGGAACCTGGTGAGATAAACAACAACAACATTAGCCCTGTCACTAGAACCTGGGATAAACAACAACATTAGCCCTGTCACTAGAACCTGGGATAAACAACAACAACATTAGCCCTGTCACTAGAACCTGGTGAGATAAACAACAACATTAGCCCTGTCACTAGAACCTGGGATAAACAACAACATCAGCCCTGTCACTAGAACCTGGGATAAACAACATTAGCCCTGTCACTAGAACCTGGGATAAACAACAACAACATTAGCCCTGTCACTAGAACCTGGTGAGATAAACAACAACATTAGCCCTGTCACTAGAACCTGGGATAAACAACAACAACATCAGCCCTGTCACTAGAACCTGGGATAAACAACAACAACATCAGCCCTGTCACTGGAACCTGGTGAGATAAACAACAACAACATCAGCCCTGTCACTGGAACCTGGTGAGATAAACAACAACAACATCAGCCCTGTCACTAGAACCTGGTGAGATAAACAACAACAACATCAGCCCTGTCACTGGAACCTGGTGAGATAAACAACAACATTAGCCCTGTCACTATAACCTGGGATAAACAACAACAACATTAGCCCTGTCACTGGAACCTGGGATAAACAACAACAACAACATCAGCCCTGTCACTAGAACCTGGTGAGATAAACAACAACAACATCAGCCCTGTCACTAGAACCTGGGATAAACAACAACAACATCAGCCCTGTCACTAGAACCTGGGATAAACAACAACAACATCAGCCCTGTCACTAGAACCTGGTGAGATAAACAACAACAACATCAGCCCTGTCACTGGAACCTGGTGAGATAAACAACAACAACATCATCAGCCCTGTCACTAGAACCTGGTGAGATAAACAACAACAACATCATTAGCCCTGTCACTAGAACCTGGTGAGATAAACAACAACAACATCAGCCCTGTCACTGGAACCTGGGATAAACAACAACAACATCAGCCCTGTCACTGGAACCTGGTGAGATAAACAACAACAACATCAGCCCTGTCACTGGAACCTGGGATAAACAACAACAACATCAGCCCTGTCACTAGAACCTGGGATAAACAACAACAACATCAGCCCTGTCACTAGAACCTGGGATAAACAACAACAACATCAGGCCTGTCACTAGAACCTGGGATAAACAACAACAACATCAGCCCTGTCACTAGAACCTGGTGAGATAAACAACAACAACATTAGCCCTGTCACTGGAACCTGGTGAGATAAACAACAACAACATCAACCCTGTCACTAGAACCTGGTGAGATAAACAACAACATTAGCCCTGTCACTAGAACCTGGTGAGATAAACAACAACAACATCAGCCCTGTCACTAGAACCTGGGATAAACAACAACAACATCAGCCCTGTCACTGGAACCTGGTGAGATAAACAACAACAACATCAGCCCTGTCACTGGAACCTGGTGAGATAAACAACAACATTAGCCCTGTCACTAGAACCTGGGATAAACAACAACAACATTAGCCCTGTCACTGGAACCTGGGATAAACAACAACAACAACATCAGCCCTGTCACTAGAACCTGGTGAGATAAACAACAACAACAACATCAGCCCTGTCACTAGAACCTGGGATAAACAACAACAACATCAGCCCTGTCACTGGAACCTGGTGAGATAAACAACAACAACATCAGCCCTGTCACTGGAACCTGGTGAGATAAACAACAACAACATTATCCCTGTCACTAGAACCTGGTGAGATAAACAACAACAACATCAGCCCTGTCACTGGAACCTGGTGAGATAAACAACAACAACATTAGCCCTGTCACTAGAACCTGGGATAAACAACAACATTAGCCCTGTCACTAGAACCTGGGATAAACAACAACAACATTAGCCCTGTCACTAGAACCTGGTGAGATAAACAACAACATTAGCCCTGTCACTAGAACCTGGGATAAACAACAACAACATCAGCCCTGTCACTAGAACCTGGGATAAACAACAACATTAGCCCTGTCACTAGAACCTGGGATAAACAACAACAACATTAGCCCTGTCACTAGAACCTGGTGAGATAAACAACAACATTAGCCCTGTCACTAGAACCTGGGATAAACAACAACAACATCAGCCCTGTCACTAGAACCTGGTGAGATAAACAACAACAACATTAGCCCTGTCACTAGAACCTGGTGAGATAAACAACAACAACATCAGCCCTGTCAGTGGAACCTGGTGAGATAAACAACAACAACATCAGCCCTGTCACTAGAACCTGGTGAGATAAACAACAACAACATCAGCCCTGTCACTGGAACCTGGGATAAACAACAACATCAGCCCTGTCACTAGAACCTGGTGAGATAAACAACAACAACATCAGCCCTGTCACTAGAACCTGGTGAGATAAACAACAACAACATCAGCCCTGTCACTGGAACCTGGTGAGATAAACAACAACAACATCAGCCCTGTCACTGGAACCTGGTGAGATAAACAACAACAACATCAGCCCTGTCACTAGAACCTGGTGAGATAAACAACAACAACATCAGCCCTGTCACTGGAACCTGGTGAGATAAACAACAACATTAGCCCTGTCACTATAACCTGGGATAAACAACAACAACATTAGCCCTGTCACTGGAACCTGGGATAAACAACAACAACAACATCAGCCCTGTCACTAGAACCTGGTGAGATAAACAACAACAACATCAGCCCTGTCACTAGAACCTGGGATAAACAACAACAACATCAGCCCTGTCACTAGAACCTGGGATAAACAACAACAACATCAGCCCTGTCACTAGAACCTGGGATAAACAACAACAACATCAGCCCTGTCACTAGAACCTGGTGAGATAAACAACAACAACATCAGCCCTGTCACTAGAACCTGGTGAGATAAACAACAACAACATCAGCCCTGTCACTAGAACCTGGTGAGATAAACAACAACAACATCAGCCCTGTCACTAGAACCTGGTGAGATAAACAACAACAACATCAGCCCTGTCACTAGAACCTGGTGAGATAAACAACAACAACAACATCAGCCCTGTCACTAGAACCTGGTGAGATAAACAACAACAACAACATCAGCCCTGTCACTAGAACCTGGTGAGATAAACAACAACAACATCAGCCCTGTCACTAGAACCTGGTGAGATAAACAACAACAACATCAGCCCTGTGACTAGAACCTGGTGAGATAAACAACAACAACATCAGCCCTGTCACTAGAACCTGGTGAGATAAACAACAACAAAATCAGCCCTGTCACTAGAACCTGGTGAGATAAACAACAACAACATCAGCCCTGTCACTAGAACCTGGTGAGATAAACAACAACAACATCAGCCCTGTCACTAGAACCTGGTGAGATAAACAACAACAACATCAGCCCTGTCACTAGAACCTGGTGAGATAAACAACAACAACATCATCAGCCCTGTCACTAGAACCTGGTGAGATAAACAACAACAACATCATTAGCCCTGTCACTAGAACCTGGTGAGATAAACAACAACAACATCAGCCCTGTCACTGGAACCTGGGATAAACAACAACAACATCAGCCCTGTCACTGGAACCTGGTGAGATAAACAACAACAACATCAGCCCTGTCACTGGAACCTGGGATAAACAACATCAGCCCTGTCACTAGAACCTGGGATAAACAACAACAACATCAGCCCTGTCACTAGAACCTGGGATAAACAACAACAACATCAGCCCTGTCACTAGAACCTGGGATAAACAACAACAACATCAGCCCTGTCACTAGAACCTGGTGAGATAAACAACAACAACATTAGCCCTGTCACTGGAACCTGGTGAGATAAACAACAACAACATCAGCCCTGTCACTAGAACCTGGGATAAACAACAACAACATCAGCCCTGTCACTAGAACCTGGGATAAACAACAACAACATCAGCCCTGTCACTAGAACCTGGTGAGATAAACAACAACAACATCAACCCTGTCACTAGAACCTGGTGAGATAAACAACAACATTAGCCCTGTCACTAGAACCTGGTGAGATAAACAACAACAACATCAGCCCTGTCACTAGAACCTGGTGAGATAAACAACAACAACAACATCAGCCCTGTCACTAGAACCTGGTGAGATAAACAACAACAACATCAGCCCTGTCACTAGAACCTGGTGAGATAAACAACAACAACATCAGCCCTGTCACTAGAACCTGGGATAAACAACAACAACATCAGCCCTGTCACTAGAACCTGGGATAAACAACAACAACATCAGCCCTGTCACTAGAACCTGGTGAGATAAACAACAACAACATCAGCCCTGTCACTGGAACCTGGTGAGATAAACAACAACAACATCATCAGCCCTGTCACTAGAACCTGGTGAGATAAACAACAACAACATTAGCCCTGTCACTAGAACCTGGTGAGATAAACAACAACAACATCAGCCCTGTCAGTGGAACCTGGTGAGATAAACAACAACAACATCAGCCCTGTCACTAGAACCTGGTGAGATAAACAACAACAACATCAGCCCTGTCACTGGAACCTGGGATAAACAACAACATCAGCCCTGTCACTAGAACCTGGTGAGATAAACAACAACAACATCAGCCCTGTCACTAGAACCTGGGATAAACAACAACAACATCAGCCCTGTCACTGGAACCTGGTGAGATAAACAACAACAACATCAGCCCTGTCACTGGAACCTGGTGAGATAAACAACAACAACATCAGCCCTGTCACTAGAACCTGGTGAGATAAACAACAACAACATCAGCCCTGTCACTGGAACCTGGTGAGATAAACAACAACATTAGCCCTGTCACTATAACCTGGGATAAACAACAACAACATTAGCCCTGTCACTGGAACCTGGGATAAACAACAACAACAACATCAGCCCTGTCACTAGAACCTGGTGAGATAAACAACAACAACATCAGCCCTGTCACTAGAACCTGGGATAAACAACAACAACATCAGCCCTGTCACTAGAACCTGGGATAAACAACAACAACATCAGCCCTGTCACTAGAACCTGGTGAGATAAACAACAACAACATCAGCCCTGTCACTGGAACCTGGTGAGATAAACAACAACAACATCATCAGCCCTGTCACTAGAACCTGGTGAGATAAACAACAACAACATCATTAGCCCTGTCACTAGAACCTGGTGAGATAAACAACAACAACATCAGCCCTGTCACTGGAACCTGGGATAAACAACAACAACATCAGCCCTGTCACTGGAACCTGGTGAGATAAACAACAACAACATCAGCCCTGTCACTGGAACCTGGGATAAACAACAACAACATCAGCCCTGTCACTAGAACCTGGGATAAACAACAACAACATCAGCCCTGTCACTAGAACCTGGGATAAACAACAACAACATCAGCCCTGTCACTAGAACCTGGGATAAACAACAACAACATCAGCCCTGTCACTAGAACCTGGTGAGATAAACAACAACAACATTAGCCCTGTCACTGGAACCTGGTGAGATAAACAACAACAACATCAACCCTGTCACTAGAACCTGGTGAGATAAACAACAACATTAGCCCTGTCACTAGAACCTGGTGAGATAAACAACAACAACATCAGCCCTGTCACTAGAACCTGGGATAAACAACAACAACATCGGCCCTGTCACTGGAACCTGGTGAGATAAACAACAACAACATCAGCCCTGTCACTGGAACCTGGTGAGATAAACAACAACAACATCAGCCCTGTCACTAGAACCTGGTGAGATAAACAACAACAACATCAGCCCTGTCACTGGAACCTGGTGAGATAAACAACAACATTAGCCCTGTCACTAGAACCTGGGATAAACAACAACAACATTAGCCCTGTCACTGGAACCTGGGATAAACAACAACAACAACATCAGCCCTGTCACTAGAACCTGGTGAGATAAACAACAACAACAACATCAGCCCTGTCACTAGAACCTGGGATAAACAACAACAACATCAGCCCTGTCACTGGAACCTGGTGAGATAAACAACAACAACATCAGCCCTGTCACTGGAACCTGGTGAGATAAACAACAACAACATTATCCCTGTCACTAGAACCTGGTGAGATAAACAACAACAACATTATCCCTGTCACTAGAACCTGGTGAGATAAACAACAACAACATCAGCCCTGTCACTGGAACCTGGTGAGATAAACAACAACAACATTAGCCCTGTCACTAGAACCTGGGATAAACAACAACATTAGCCCTGTCACTAGAACCTGGGATAAACAACAACAACATTAGCCCTGTCACTAGAACCTGGTGAGATAAACAACAACATTAGCCCTGTCACTAGAACCTGGGATAAACAACAACAACATCAGCCCTGTCACTAGAACCTGGGATAAACAACAACATTAGCCCTGTCACTAGAACCTGGGATAAACAACAACAACATTAGCCCTGTCACTAGAACCTGGTGAGATAAACAACAACATTAGCCCTGTCACTAGAACCTGGGATAAACAACAACAACATCAGCCCTGTCACTAGAACCTGGTGAGATAAACAACAACAACATTAGCCCTGTCACTAGAACCTGGTGAGATAAACAACAACAACATCAGCCCTGTCAGTGGAACCTGGTGAGATAAACAACAACAACATCAGCCCTGTCACTAGAACCTGGTGAGATAAACAACAACAACATCAGCCCTGTCACTGGAACCTGGGATAAACAACAACATCAGCCCTGTCACTAGAACCTGGTGAGATAAACAACAACAACATCAGCCCTGTCACTAGAACCTGGGATAAACAACAACAACATCAGCCCTGTCACTGGAACCTGGTGAGATAAACAACAACAACATCAGCCCTGTCACTGGAACCTGGTGAGATAAACAACAACAACATCATCAGCCCTGTCACTAGAACCTGGTGAGATAAACAACAACAACATCATTAGCCCTGTCACTAGAACCTGGTGAGATAAACAACAACAACATCAGCCCTGTCACTAGAACCTGGTGAGATAAACAACAACAACATCAGCCCTGTCACTAGAACCTGGTGAGATAAACAACAACAACATCAGCCCTGTCACTAGAACCTGGTGAGATAAACAACAACAACAACATCAGCCCTGTCACTAGAACCTGGTGAGATAAACAACAACAACATCAGCCCTGTCACTAGAACCTGGTGAGATAAACAACAACAACATCAGCCCTGTCACTAGAACCTGGTGAGATAAACAACAACAACATCAGCCCTGTCACTAGAACCTGGTGAGATAAACAACAACAACAACATCAGCCCTGTCACTAGAACCTGGTGAGATAAACAACAACAACATCAGCCCTGTCACTAGAACCTGGTGAGATAAACAACAACAACATCAGCCCTGTCACTAGAACCTGGGATAAACAACAACAACATCAGCCCTGTCACTAGAACCTGGGATAAACAACAACAACATCAGCCCTGTCACTAGAACCTGGTGAGATAAACAACAACAACATCAGCCCTGTCACTGGAACCTGGTGAGATAAACAACAACAACATCATCAGCCCTGTCACTAGAACCTGGTGAGATAAACAACAACAACATTAGCCCTGTCACTAGAACCTGGTGAGATAAACAACAACAACATCAGCCCTGTCAGTGGAACCTGGTGAGATAAACAACAACAACATCAGCCCTGTCACTAGAACCTGGTGAGATAAACAACAACAACATCAGCCCTGTCACTGGAACCTGGGATAAACAACAACATCAGCCCTGTCACTAGAACCTGGTGAGATAAACAACAACAACATCAGCCCTGTCACTAGAACCTGGGATAAACAACAACAACATCAGCCCTGTCACTGGAACCTGGTGAGATAAACAACAACAACATCAGCCCTGTCACTGGAACCTGGTGAGATAAACAACAACAACATCAGCCCTGTCACTAGAACCTGGTGAGATAAACAACAACAACATCAGCCCTGTCACTGGAACCTGGTGAGATAAACAACAACATTAGCCCTGTCACTATAACCTGGGATAAACAACAACAACATTAGCCCTGTCACTGGAACCTGGGATAAACAACAACAAACATCAGCCCTGTCACTAGAACCTGGTGAGATAAACAACAACAACATCAGCCCTGTCACTAGAACCTGGGATAAACAACAACAACATCAGCCCTGTCACTAGAACCTGGGATAAACAACAACAACATCAGCCCTGTCACTAGAACCTGGTGAGATAAACAACAACAACATCAGCCCTGTCACTGGAACCTGGTGAGATAAACAACAACAACATCATCAGCCCTGTCACTAGAACCTGGTGAGATAAACAACAACAACATCATTAGCCCTGTCACTAGAACCTGGTGAGATAAACAACAACAACATCAGCCCTGTCACTGGAACCTGGGATAAACAACAACAACATCAGCCCTGTCACTGGAACCTGGTGAGATAAACAACAACAACATCAGCCCTGTCACTGGAACCTGGGATAAACAACAACAACATCAGCCCTGTCACTAGAACCTGGGATAAACAACAACAACATCAGCCCTGTCACTAGAACCTGGGATAAACAACAACAACATCAGCCCTGTCACTAGAACCTGGGATAAACAACAACAACATCAGCCCTGTCACTAGAACCTGGTGAGATAAACAACAACAACATTAGCCCTGTCACTGGAACCTGGTGAGATAAACAACAACAACATCAACCCTGTCACTAGAACCTGGTGAGATAAACAACAACATTAGCCCTGTCACTAGAACCTGGTGAGATAAACAACAACAACATCAGCCCTGTCACTAGAACCTGGGATAAACAACAACAACATCGGCCCTGTCACTGGAACCTGGTGAGATAAACAACAACAACATCAGCCCTGTCACTGGAACCTGGTGAGATAAACAACAACAACATCAGCCCTGTCACTAGAACCTGGTGAGATAAACAACAACAACATCAGCCCTGTCACTGGAACCTGGTGAGATAAACAACAACATTAGCCCTGTCACTAGAACCTGGGATAAACAACAACAACATTAGCCCTGTCACTGGAACCTGGGATAAACAACAACAACAACATCAGCCCTGTCACTAGAACCTGGTGAGATAAACAACAACAACAACATCAGCCCTGTCACTAGAACCTGGGATAAACAACAACAACATCAGCCCTGTCACTGGAACCTGGTGAGATAAACAACAACAACATCAGCCCTGTCACTGGAACCTGGTGAGATAAACAACAACAACATTATCCCTGTCACTAGAACCTGGTGAGATAAACAACAACAACATTATCCCTGTCACTAGAACCTGGTGAGATAAACAACAACAACATCAGCCCTGTCACTGGAACCTGGTGAGATAAACAACAACAACATTAGCCCTGTCACTAGAACCTGGGATAAACAACAACATTAGCCCTGTCACTAGAACCTGGGATAAACAACAACAACATTAGCCCTGTCACTAGAACCTGGTGAGATAAACAACAACATTAGCCCTGTCACTAGAACCTGGGATAAACAACAACAACATCAGCCCTGTCACTAGAACCTGGGATAAACAACAACATTAGCCCTGTCACTAGAACCTGGGATAAACAACAACAACATTAGCCCTGTCACTAGAACCTGGTGAGATAAACAACAACATTAGCCCTGTCACTAGAACCTGGGATAAACAACAACAACATCAGCCCTGTCACTAGAACCTGGTGAGATAAACAACAACAACATTAGCCCTGTCACTAGAACCTGGTGAGATAAACAACAACAACATCAGCCCTGTCAGTGGAACCTGGTGAGATAAACAACAACAACATCAGCCCTGTCACTAGAACCTGGTGAGATAAACAACAACAACATCAGCCCTGTCACTGGAACCTGGGATAAACAACAACATCAGCCCTGTCACTAGAACCTGGTGAGATAAACAACAACAACATCAGCCCTGTCACTAGAACCTGGGATAAACAACAACAACATCAGCCCTGTCACTGGAACCTGGTGAGATAAACAACAACAACATCAGCCCTGTCACTGGAACCTGGTGAGATAAACAACAACAACATCATCAGCCCTGTCACTAGAACCTGGTGAGATAAACAACAACAACATCATTAGCTCTGTCACTAGAACCTGGTGAGATAAACAACAACAACATCAGCCCTGTCACTAGAACCTGGTGAGATAAACAACAACAACATCAGCCCTGTCACTAGAACCTGGTGAGATAAACAACAACAACATCAGCCCTGTCACTAGAACCTGGTGAGATAAACAACAACAACAACATCAGCCCTGTCACTAGAACCTGGTGAGATAAACAACAACAACATCAGCCCTGTCACTAGAACCTGGTGAGATAAACAACAACAACATCAGCCCTGTCACTAGAACCTGGTGAGATAAACAACAACAACATCAGCCCTGTCACTAGAACCTGGTGAGATAAACAACAACAACAACATCAGCCCTGTCACTAGAACCTGGTGAGATAAACAACAACAACATCAGCCCTGTCACTAGAACCTGGTGAGATAAACAACAACAACATCAGCCCTGTCACTAGAACCTGGGATAAACAACAACAACATCAGCCCTGTCACTAGAACCTGGGATAAACAACAACAACATCAGCCCTGTCACTAGAACCTGGTGAGATAAACAACAACAACATCAGCCCTGTCACTGGAACCTGGTGAGATAAACAACAACAACATCATCAGCCCTGTCACTAGAACCTGGTGAGATAAACAACAACAACATCATTAGCCCTGTCACTAGAACCTGGTGAGATAAACAACAACAACATCAGCCCTGTCACTGGAACCTGGGATAAACAACAACAACATCAGCCCTGTCACTGGAACCTGGTGAGATAAACAACAACAACATCAGCCCTGTCACTGGAACCTGGGATAAACAACATCAGCCCTGTCACTAGAACCTGGGATAAACAACAACAACATCAGCCCTGTCACTAGAACCTGGGATAAACAACAACAACATCAGCCCTGTCACTAGAACCTGGGATAAACAACAACAACATCAGCCCTGTCACTAGAACCTGGTGAGATAAACAACAACAACATTAGCCCTGTCACTGGAACCTGGTGAGATAAACAACAACAACATCAGCCCTGTCACTAGAACCTGGGATAAACAACAACAACATCAGCCCTGTCACTAGAACCTGGGATAAACAACAACAACATCAGCCCTGTCACTAGAACCTGGTGAGATAAACAACAACAACATCAACCCTGTCACTAGAACCTGGTGAGATAAACAACAACATTAGCCCTGTCACTAGAACCTGGTGAGATAAACAACAACAACATCAGCCCTGTCACTAGAACCTGGTGAGATAAACAACAACAACAACATCAGCCCTGTCACTAGAACCTGGTGAGATAAACAACAACAACATCAGCCCTGTCACTAGAACCTGGTGAGATAAACAACAACAACATCAGCCCTGTCACTAGAACCTGGGATAAACAACAACAACATCAGCCCTGTCACTAGAACCTGGGATAAACAACAACAACATCAGCCCTGTCACTAGAACCTGGTGAGATAAACAACAACAACATCAGCCCTGTCACTGGAACCTGGTGAGATAAACAACAACAACATCATCAGCCCTGTCACTAGAACCTGGTGAGATAAACAACAACAACATCATTAGCCCTGTCACTAGAACCTGGTGAGATAAACAACAACAACATCAGCCCTGTCACTGGAACCTGGGATAAACAACAACAACATCAGCCCTGTCACTGGAACCTGGTGAGATAAACAACAACAACATCAGCCCTGTCACTGGAACCCTATGATAAACAACAACAACATCAGCCCTGTCACTAGAACCTGGGATAAACAACAACAACATCAGCCCTGTCACTAGAACCTGGGATAAACAACAACAACATCAGCCCTGTCACTAGAACCTGGGATAAACAACAACAACATCAGCCCTGTCACTAGAACCTGGTGAGATAAACAACAACAACATTAGCCCTGTCACTGGAACCTGGTGAGATAAACAACAACAACATCAGCCCTGTCACTAGAACCTGGGATAAACAACAACAACATCAGCCCTGTCACTAGAACCTGGGATAAACAACAACAACATCAGCCCTGTCACTAGAACCTGGTGAGATAAACAACAACAACATCAACCCTGTCACTAGAACCTGGTGAGATAAACAACAACATTAGCCCTGTCACTAGAACCTGGTGAGATAAACAACAACAACATCAGCCCTGTCACTAGAACCTGGGATAAACAACAACAACATCAGCCCTGTCACTGGAACCTGGTGAGATAAACAACAACAACATCAGCCCTGTCACTGGAACCTGGTGAGATAAACAACAACAACATCAGCCCTGTCACTAGAACCTGGTGAGATAAACAACAACAACATCAGCCCTGTCACTAGAACCTGGTGAGATAAACAACAACAACATCAGCCCTGTCACTAGAACCTGGGATAAACAACAACAACATCAGCCCTGTCACTAGAACCTGGGATAAACAACAACAACATCAGCCCTGTCACTAGAACCTGGTGAGATAAACAACAACAACATCAGCCCTGTCACTGGAACCTGGTGAGATAAACAACAACAACATCATCAGCCCTGTCACTAGAACCTGGTGAGATAAACAACAACAACATCATTAGCGCTGTCACTAGAACCTGGTGAGATAAACAACAACAACATCAGCCCTGTCACTGGAACCTGGGATAAACAACAACAACATCAGCCCTGTCACTGGAACCTGGTGAGATAAACAACAACAACATCAGCCCTGTCACTGGAACCTGGGATAAACAACAACAACATCAGCCCTGTCACTAGAACCTGGGATAAACAACAACAACATCAGCCCTGTCACTAGAACCTGGGATAAACAACAACAACATCAGCCCTGTCACTAGAACCTGGGATAAACAACAACAACATCAGCCCTGTCACTAGAACCTGGTGAGATAAACAACAACAACATTAGCCCTGTCACTGGAACCTGGTGAGATAAACAACAACAACATCAGCCCTGTCACTAGAACCTGGGATAAACAACAACAACATCAGCCCTGTCACTAGAACCTGGGATAAACAACAACAACATCAGCCCTGTCACTAGAACCTGGTGAGATAAACAACAACAACATCAACCCTGTCACTAGAACCTGGTGAGATAAACAACATTAGCCCTGTCACTAGAACCTGGTGAGATAAACAACAACAACATCAGCCCTGTCACTAGAACCTGGGATAAACAACAACAACAGCCCTGTCACTGGAACCTGGTGAGATAAACAACAACAACATCAGCCCTGTCACTGGAACCTGGTGAGATAAACAACAACAACATCAGCCCTGTCACTAGAACCTGGTGAGATAAACAACAACAACATCAGCCCTGTCACTGGAACCTGGTGAGATAAACAACAACATTAGCCCTGTCACTAGAACCTGGGATAAACAACAACAACATTAGCCCTGTCACTGGAACCTGGGATAAACAACAACAACAACATCAGCCCTGTCACTAGAACCTGGTGAGATAAACAACAACAACAACATCAGCCCTGTCACTAGAACCTGGGATAAACAACAACAACATCAGCCCTGTCACTGGAACCTGGTGAGATAAACAACCACAACATCAGCCCTGTCACTGGAACCTGGTGAGATAAACAACAACAACATTATCCCTGTCACTAGAACCTGGTGAGATAAACAACAACAACATCAGCCCTGTCACTGGAACCTGGTGAGATAAACAACAACAACATCAGCCCTGTCACTGGAACCTGGTGAGATAAACAACAACAACATCAGCCCTGTCACTAGAACCTGGTGAGATAAACAACAACAACATCAGCCCTGTCACTAGAACCTGGTGAGATAAACAACAACAACATCAGCCCTGTCACTAGAACCTGGGATAAACAACAACAACATCAGCCCTGTCACTAGAACCTGGGATAAACAACAACAACATCAGCCCTGTCACTAGAACCTGGTGAGATAAACAACAACAACATCAGCCCTGTCACTGGAACCTGGTGAGATAAACAACAACAACATCATCAGCCCTGTCACTAGAACCTGGTGAGATAAACAACAACAACATCATTAGCCCTGTCACTAGAACCTGGTGAGATAAACAACAACAACATCAGCCCTGTCACTGGAACCTGGGATAAACAACAACAACATCAGCCCTGTCACTGGAACCTGGTGAGATAAACAACAACAACATCAGCCCTGTCACTGGAACCTGGGATAAACAACAACAACATCAGCCCTGTCACTAGAACCTGGGATAAACAACAACAACATCAGCCCTGTCACTAGAACCTGGGATAAACAACAACAACATCAGCCCTGTCACTAGAACCTGGGATAAACAACAACAACATCAGCCCTGTCACTAGAACCTGGTGAGATAAACAACAACAACATTAGCCCTGTCACTGGAACCTGGTGAGATAAACAACAACAACATCAGCCCTGTCACTAGAACCTGGGATAAACAACAACAACATCAGCCCTGTCACTAGAACCTGGGATAAACAACAACAACATCAGCCCTGTCACTAGAACCTGGTGAGATAAACAACAACAACATCAACCCTGTCACTAGAACCTGGTGAGATAAACAACAACATTAGCCCTGTCACTAGAACCTGGTGAGATAAACAACAACAACATCAGCCCTGTCACTAGAACCTGGGATAAACAACAACAACATCAGCCCTGTCACTGGAACCTGGTGAGATAAACAACAACAACATCAGCCCTGTCACTGGAACCTGGTGAGATAAACAACAACAACATCAGCCCTGTCACTAGAACCTGGTGAGATAAACAACAACAACATCAGCCCTGTCACTGGAACCTGGTGAGATAAACAACAACATTAGCCCTGTCACTAGAACCTGGGATAAACAACAACAACATTAGCCCTGTCACTGGAACCTGGGATAAACAACAACAACAACATCAGCCCTGTCACTAGAACCTGGTGAGATAAACAACAACAACAACATCAGCCCTGTCACTAGAACCTGGGATAAACAACAACAACATCAGCCCTGTCACTGGAACCTGGTGAGATAAACAACCACAACATCAGCCCTGTCACTGGAACCTGGTGAGATAAACAACAACAACATTATCCCTGTCACTAGAACCTGGTGAGATAAACAACAACAACATCAGCCCTGTCACTGGAACCTGGTGAGATAAACAACAACAACATTAGCCCTGTCACTAGAACCTGGGATAAACAACAACATTAGCCCTGTCACTAGAACCTGGGATAAACAACAACAACATTAGCCCTGTCACTAGAACCTGGTGAGATAAACAACAACATTAGCCCTGTCACTAGAACCTGGGATAAACAACAACAACATCAGCCCTGTCACTAGAACCTGGGATAAACAACAACATTAGCCCTGTCACTAGAACCTGGGATAAACAACAACAACATTAGCCCTGTCACTAGAACCTGGTGAGATAAACAACAACATTAGCCCTGTCACTAGAACCTGGGATAAACAACAACAACATCAGCCCTGTCACTAGAACCTGGTGAGATAAACAACAACAACATTAGCCCTGTCACTAGAACCTGGTGAGATAAAAACAACAACAACATCAGCCCTGTCAGTGGAACCTGGTGAGATAAACAACAACAACATCAGCCCTGTCACTAGAACCTGGTGAGATAAACAACAACAACATCAGCCCTGTCACTGGAACCTGGGATAAACAACAACATCAGCCCTGTCACTAGAACCTGGTGAGATAAACAACAACAACATCAGCCCTGTCACTAGAACCTGGGATAAACAACAACAACATCAGCCCTGTCACTGGAACCTGGTGAGATAAACAACAACAACATCAGCCCTGTCACTGGAACCTGGTGAGATAAACAACAACAACATCAGCCCTGTCACTAGAACCTGGTGAGATAAACAACAACAACATCAGCCCTGTCACTGGAACCTGGTGAGATAAACAACAACATTAGCCCTGTCACTATAACCTGGGATAAACAACAACAACATTAGCCCTGTCACTGGAACCTGGGATAAACAACAACAACAAGCCCTGTCATCCTGGTGAGATAAACCCAACATCAGCCCTCACTAGAACCTGGGATAAACAACAACAACATCAGCCCTGTCACTAGAACCTGGGATAAACAACAACAACATCAGCCCTGTCACTAGAACCTGGGATAAACAACAACAACATCAGCCCTGTCACTAGAACCTGGTGAGATAAACAACAACAACATCAGCCCTGTCACTAGAACCTGGTGAGATAAACAACAACAACATCAGCCCTGTCACTAGAACCTGGTGAGATAAACAACAACAACATCAGCCCTGTCACTAGAACCTGGTGAGATAAACAACAACAACAACATCAGCCCTGTCACTAGAACCTGGTGAGATAAACAACAACAACATCAGCCTGTCACTCCTGGTGAGATAAACAACAACAACAACATCAGCCCTGTCACTAGAACCTGGTGAGATAAACAACAACAACAACATCAGCTAAACAGTGGATGCGACCAATAAACTTTATTAAAGACTTTTTGATTTCAATCAATCAATGAAATGTATTTATGAAGCCCTTTTTAAATCAGCCGATGTCACAAAGTGCAGACAAACAGAAGGAAGCAGAGAAGAAGAGAAGAAGAGAAGAAGAGAAGAAGAAGAAAATAGAAGGAAGTTGTTGTTGGAGACGAAGGTGTGGACACAGGTGTGTGTGTGTGTGTGTGTGTGTGTTCCTGTCTCACCCAGCACTGTGACGGCAGCGGAGGAGTGGGCGCAGCCCCTCTGATTACAGGCGGTGCAGGTGTAGAGACCGGCGTCCTCTTCTCTGACACGCTGGATACTCAAAGTCCTGTTGGCGTCCTGTAGCTGCAGTCCTACACACACACACACACACACACACACACACACACACACACACACACACACACACACACACACACACACACACACATACACACACACACACATCCACACACACACACACACACACACACACACACACACAGCTGTCAATCACTGACACAAACACACACATAGGCATGCGCTTGCGCTCACACACCACTCTGGTAAAACACGCATGCACGCACACACACCCACCCACCCACCCACCCACCCAACAAGCCATGCTTGTCTGCTAACCTGACAGCTACTCAGATTGATCCTCCTGTCAGCCCCGCCAATCCTCCGCCCTCCGCCTCCCTCCCTCCCTCCCTCCCTCCCTCCCTCCCTCCCTCCCCCTCCCCCCCTTCCCCTCCCTCCCTCCCCCTCCTTCCCTCCTCCCTCCCTCCCTCCCCTCCCCTCCCCTCCCTCTCTTTCATCTACCTCTCAATCAATCCATCTCTCATTCTCTCCACATGTCATGGATTTAATGTCTCCAAAGTGATAAGTCCCAGCTGTCTGTAGTCCTGCCAAACTGTCACTCAATCCAACCCCCTCTTGACCTCTAATACCTCAGAGACACTGTGGAAGCTGATGACTCATGTCTTCAGCAACAGGTGTGTGTGTATACCAGCTGATGTTAGCTTATCCTGTGGGAGATGGCATGGCATATACGGTGTGTGTGTGTGTGTGTGTCTGCATGTGTCTGTGTGCCTTTGTGTGCATCCCCTTGTTTGTGTCTTTGTGTGCTTCCCTTTGTGTGTGTGTGTGTGTGTGTGTGTGTGTGTGTGTGTGTGTGTGTGTGTGTGTGTGTGTGTGTGTACCTACCTGACATTTGGTGCAGGGGCTGGTTGTCTTTGAACCAGGAGAGGTGTGGTGAAGGAGTTCCCACGACATCACACTCCATCAGGAGAGACTCACTGACGTTCAATGTTTGATTGGCTGGGTTGTGTCTGTACCAGGGGGCTTCTAGAGCTGGGGGGGGGGTAGGTAGGTAGAGAGAGAGAGAGAGAGAGAGAGATATTGTGCTCTTTATGTGCTCAAATGGGAAATATATACAAGTAAATCAATTTTTCCCCAAGCACAGTATGTCTAAACTCTGGTGTACAAACACCCAGTGTGCCCTAGACCCTCTGTCTGAGGACCAACTACCCAGCAACATAATAATACACACAGGCACAAATGACCTGAAAACACAGCAGGAAAGGGTGGCCACAGCACTAAAGGGAGTGATTGAAAAAGCTTCTTCGACTTTCCCCAACGTACAAGTGGTTATCTCCACCCTGCTACCACGATAAGACTCCCACCCTGCTACCACGATAAGACTCCCACCCTGCTACCACGATAAGACTCCCACCCTGCTACCACGATAAGACTCCCACCCTGCTACCACCATATTTTCTAGTACTATTATTTGACTGTGGCGCTATGCTATTCAGCATTGCTGATGACAATTATACCCGGATCCGGGATGGGTGGTTCAGAGAGCTTAAGTCATACCACATGGATTGAATGTTTCTTCATTCATGTGTTGCTTTAGCAGTATGCGCAGGGTCATTGTCCTGCTGGAAGGTGAACCTCCGTTCCACTCTCAAATCTCTGGAAGACTGAAACAGGTTTCCCTCAAGAATTTCCCTGTATTTAGCGCCATCCATCATTCTTTCAATTCAGAGCAGCTTCCCAGTCCCTGCCGAAGAAAAACATCCCCACAGCATGATAACACCATCACCATGCTTCAATTTGGGGATAGTGTTCTCGGGGCGATGAGAGGTGTTGGGTTTGCGCTAGACATAGCGTTTTCCTTAATGGCCAAAAAGCTACATTTTAGTCTCATCTGACCAGAGTACCTTCTTCCATATGTTTGGGGAGTCTCCCACATGCCTTTGACGAACACCAAATGTGTTTGCTGATTTTTTTCTTTAAGCAATGGCTTTTTTTGGCCACTTTTCCATAAAACCCATCTCTGTGGAGTGTACGGCTTAAAGTGGTCCTATGGACAGATACTCCAATCTCCGCTGTAGAGCTTTGCAGCTCCTTCAGGGTTATCTTTGGTCTCTTTGTTGCCTCTCTGATTAATTCCCTCCTTGCCTGGTCTGTGAGTTTTGGTGGGCGGCCCTCTCTGGCAGGGTTGTTGTGGTGCCACATTCTTCCCATTTTTTAATAATGTATTCAATGGTGCTCAGTGGGATGGTCAAAGTTTCTGATATTTTTTTCATAACCCAATCCTGAACTTCTCCACAACTTTGTCCCTGACCTGTTTGGAGAGCTCCTTGCTCTTCATGGTGCCCCTTGCTTAGTGGTGTCCCTTGCTTAGTGGTGTTACAGACTCTGGGGCCTTTCAGGGCAGGTGTATATATATATACTGAGATCATGTGACACTCCACACAGGTGGAGGTGGTGAATACACGTACCACTTTTCAGTTATCTTTTGTTGTTGAATTTTTTTAAACAAGTTATTTCACTTCACCAATTTTGACTATCATGTGTATATCCATTACATGAAATCCAAATAAAAATAAATCATTTAAATTGCAGGTTGTAACGCAACAAAATAGGAAAAACGCCAAGGGGGAAGAATACGTTTGTAAGGCGCTGTATATATCAACGAATTGGTGAGGGCACTAGAAAAGTCTGCAGCATCCTACTAGAATCTGAAGTCAAATGTCTACTGTTTGCTGATGATCTGGTGCTTCTGTTCGCAACCAAGGAGGGCCTACAGCAGCACCTAGATCTTCTGCACAGATTCTGCCAGACATGGGCCCTGCCAGACCTGGGCCCTGCCAGACCTGGGCCCTGCCAGACCTGGGTCATGACAGACCTGGGCCCTGCCAGATCTGGGACCTGACAGACCTGGGCCATGACAGACCTGGGCCCTGACAGACCTGGGCCATGACAGACCTGGGCCCTGACAGACCTGGGCCCTGACAGACCTGGGCCCTGACAGACCTGGGCCCTGACAGACCTGGGTCATGACAGACCTGGGTCCTGACAGACCTGGGTCCTGACAGCCCCAGGACAGCAGCACAATTAGACCCAACCAAATCATGAGAAAGCAAAAAGATAATTACTTGACACATTGGAAAGAATTAACAAAAAAACTGAGCAAACTAGAAGGCTATTTGGCGCTAAACAGAGAGTACACAGTGGCAGAATACCTGACCACTGTGACTGACCCAAACTTAAGGAAAGCTTTGACTATGTACAGACTCAGTGAGGATTGCCTTGCTATTGAGAAAGGCCGCCGTAGGCAGACATGGCTCTCAAGAGAAGACAGGCTATGTGCTCACTGCCCACAAAATGAGGTGGAAACTGAGTTGCACTTCCTAACCTCCTGCCCAATGTTTGACCATATTAGAGACACATATTTCCCTCAGATTACACAGATCCACAAAGAATTCGAAAACAAACCCGATTTTGATAAACTCCCATATCTACTGGGTGAAATTCCACAGTGTGCCATTACAGCAGCAAGATGTGTGATCTGTTGCCACAAGAAAAGGGCAACCAGTGAAGAACAAACACCATTGTAAATACAACCCATATTTATGTTTATTTATTTTCCCTTTTGTACTTTAACTATTTGCACATCGTTACAACACTATATGTATATAGTCATAATATGACATTAGAAATGTCTCTATTCCTTTGAGTGTAATGTTTACTGTTCATTTTTATTGTTTATTTCACTTTTGTTTATTATCTCCTTCACTTGCTTGGGCAAGATATTAATGTATGTTTCCCATGTCAATAAATCCCCTTAGAGAAAGAAATACATAAATGCCACCATCTTGTTCACACCTTTATGTCCATTCAACAGATCCCATTATTCATGCAGACTGAAGGGCAAAGAGACTAAATGATGAGACTGCAGTTGTGGTCTCTCAGGAGAGAGAGAAGGGCAGGAGGGAGGGATGGGGGCGGGGGGGTGAGGTTAAAGGGTTAAAGGGTCAGGACTTGACATGAATGAAGCATTAGTGTGTTAATGACTGGGCCCATCCTCTGAGGGACTAGTGTGTTTAAACCCTTCCTCTGAGGGACTAGGGTTTAAACACACACTAGTCCCTCAGAGGAAGGGATCAAACACACACTAGTCCCTCAGAGGAAGGGATCAAACACACACTAGTCCCTCAGAGGAAGGGTTTAAACACACACTAGTCCCTCAGAGGAAGGGATCAAACACACACTAGTCCCTCAGAGGAAGGGATCAAACACACACTAGTCCCTCAGAGGAAGGGATTGAACACACACTAGTCTCTCAGAGGAAGGGATTGAACACACACTAGTCCCTCAGAGGAAGGGTTTAAACACACACTAGTCCCTCAGAGGAAGGGATCAAACACACACTAGTCCCTCAGAGGAAGGGATCAAACACACACTAGTCCCTCAGAGGAAGGGTTTAAACACACTAGTCCCTCAGAGGACGGGATTGAACACACTAGTCCCTCAGAGGACGGGATCAAACACACACTAGTCCCTCAGAGGACGGGATCAAACACACACTAGTCCCTCAGAGGAAGGGATTGAACACACTAGTCCCTCAGAGGACGGGATCAAACACACTAGTCCCTCAGAGGAAGGGTTTAAACACACACCAGTCCCTCAGAGGAAGGGATTGAACACACTAGTCCCTCAGAGGAAGGGATTGAACACACTAGTCCCTCAGAGGAAGGGATCAAACACACACTAGTCCCTCAGAGGAAGGGTTTAAACACACACTAGTGTATGTTGGTGTGTGAGGCCTATGTTCCTCTGTGTGTGTCTGTTGGTGTGTGTGGGTGTATGGTTACTGGAACCAATAAGGGTTCTTGGCTCTCCCCATAGGAGAACTCTTTGAAGAACCCTGTTTGGTTCCGTGTGTGTGTGTCTCTCCCTCTCACCTTTAACCGATATGTATTTGCGTAGACAGTGTTTCTCTCGGCTCCTCCTATTCTGAACCTCACAGACATAGTTCCCTTCATCCTGTAGCGTGATGCTAGCTATAGTCATCTCCAGGACCCAGCTGTTAGACTGCTCCTGATAGGTCAGTTGTCCATCCAGGCGGTCAGCGTACAGGTGGACACTACGACAGTCCAGCTCCAGGGGTTTACCACGTTCATCCTGCAGCGCCTGGAGAGAGGGAGGGAGGGGAGGAGGGAGGGAGGGAGGGGGAGGGAGGGAGGGAGGGAGGGAAGGAGGGAGGGAGGGAGGGGAGGGAGGGGGGGAGGGGGGAGGGAGGGGAGGAGGGAGGGAAGGAAGGAGGGGGAGGAGGGAGGGAGGAGGGAGGGAGGGAGGGAGGGGAGGAGGGAGGGGAGGGGGAAGGAGGGGAGGGAGGGGGGAGGGAGGGAAGGAAGGAGGGGGAGGGAGGGAGGGAAGGGAGGGAAGGAGGGGGAGGGAAGGAGGAGGGAGGGAGGGAGGGGAAGGAGGGAGGGAGGGAGGGAGGGAGGGAGGGAGGGAGGGAGGGAGGGAGGGGGAGGGAGGGAGGGAGGGAGGGAGGGGGAGGGAAGGAGGGGGGAGGGGAGGGAGGAGGGAGGGAAGGAAGGAGGGAGGGAAGGGAGGGAGGGAGGGAAGGAAGGAGGGAAGGAGGGAGGGAAGGAGGGAAGGAAGGGAGGGAGGGAGGGAGGGAGGGAGGGGAAGGAAGGAAGGAGGGAGGGAGGGAGGGAGGGAGGGAGGGAAGGAAGGAGGGAGGGAGGGAGGGAGGGAGGGAGGGAGGGAAGGAAGGAAGGAAGGAAGGAAGGAAGGAAGGAAGGAAGGAAGGAAGGAAGGAAGGAAGGAAGGAAGGAAGGAAGGAAGGAAGGAGGGAGGGAGCAGAGCAGAGCAGAGGTCACGATCAGATGAGTTCCTGCATTTTTCAGCATTTTCTTTAAAAAAGATAGATTTAGAGTTAGATAAACTTGGATATTTTGTCAAGAACACATACAGAATGCTACCCTCTACAACATAACCCCCACTTCAAATCAAAACTCAAAACCTACAACCTGATTTTGGACGGAATTACGGAATCACCTGGAAGGCTCACAACTACCAAGGATTATTATTCTATATTCTATTTCCAAAAGCCAAGAAGAAAAATACACAACATTACTTTATAAGGACTGAATGCTAACATAATTCTGCCAAGCTTGATACAGCTTCAACTAGCACTGACATGTCAAGTGAGAGGTGTCAAAGCCCTTTAGCCCAACAATGGCAGGAGTCACACAGTCTACCCCAATCAAATGGAGAGGCCTTAGAAGCTGCCTCCTGCTGTTCAGAGATAATTAAAATACAGTACCCTTTGCATGTAAAGAATGATAAGGCAAGAAAAGATCACAAGAAGAAGCTCAACAGGAGAAAGAGCAGGAGCAGGAGAAGAACAGAGCACTAGAGGAGAGGATCAGACTGCTGGAGAAGAGGTTGAGGGGGATGGCGTGTGACAGAGAACAACCCACTAGAGAGATGGCCACCCCCACAGAGAAGCCAGCAGAACAGCCCACCTCAGCACCTCTCGACTAGATCTTCTGCACAGATTCTGTCAGACCTGGGCCCTGACAGTAAATCTCAGTAAGACCACAATAATGGTGTTCCAAAAAAGGTCCAGTCACCAGGACCACAAATACAAATTTCATCTAGACACTGTTGCCCTAGAGCACACAAAAAACTATATATACCTCAGCCTAAACATCAGCGCCACAGGTAACTTCCACAAAGCTGTGAACGATCTGAGAGACAAGGCAAGAAGGGCATTCTATGCCATCAAAAGGAACATAATATTTCAACATACCAATTAGGATTTGGCTAAAAATACTTGAATCAATCATAGAGCCCATTGCCCTTTATGGTTGTGAGGTCTGGGGTCCGCTCACCAACCAAGACTTCACAAAATGGGACAAACACCAAATTGAGACTCTGCACGCAGAATTCTGCAAAAAAAATCCTCCGTGTACAACGTAGAACACCAAATAATGCATGCAGAATTAGGCCGATACCCACTAATTATCAAAATCCAGAAAAGAGCCGTTAAATTCTACAACCACCTAAAAGGAAGCGATTCCCAAACCTTCCATAACAAAGCCATCACCTACAGAGAGATGAACCTGGAGAAGATTCCCCTAAGCAAGCTGGTCATGGGGCTCTGTTCACAAACACAAACACACCCCACAGAGCCCCAGGACAGCAGCACAATTAGACCCAACCAAATCATGAGAAAACTAAAAGATAATTACTTGACACATTGGAAAGAGTTAACAAAAAAACAGAGAAACTAGAAGGTTATTTGGCCCTAAACAGAGAGTACACAGTGGCAGAATACCTGACCACTGTGACTGACCCAAAATTAAGGAAAGCTTTGACTATGTACAGACTCAGTGAGCATAGCCTTGCTATTGAGAAAGGCCGCCGTAGGCAGACATGGCTCTCAAGAGAAGACAGGCTATGTGCTCACTGCCCACAAAATGAGGTGGAAACTGAGCTGCACTTCCTAACCTCCTGCCCAATGTATGACCATATTAGAGAGACATATTTCCTTCAGATTACACAGATCCACAAAGAATTCGAAAACAAATCTAATTTTGATAAACTCCCATATCTACTGGGTGAAATTCCACAGTGTGCCATCACAGCAGCAAGATGTGTGACCTGTTGCCACGAGAAAAGGGCAACCAGTGAAGAACAAACACCATTGTAAATACAACCCATATTTATGCTTATTTATTTTATCTTGTGTCCTTTACCATTTGTACATTGTTAAAACACTGTATATATATAATATGACATTTGTAATGTCTTTATTGTTTTGAAACTTCTGTATGTGTAATGTTTACTGTTAATTTTGATTGTTTATTTCACTTTTGTATAATAATGTTAACACATGTTTCCCATGCCAATAAAGCCCCTTGAATTGAGAGAGAGAGAGAGAGAGAGTCCAGTCTGGACCAATTAAACAGTTATCTGTGGGTCCAGTCTGTACCATGTGAGCTGTTACCTGTGGGTCCAGTCTGGACCAATTAAACAGTTACCTGTGGGTCCAGTCTGTACCAGGTGAGCTGTTACCTGCGGGTCCAGTCTGTACCAGGTGAGCTGTTACCTGCGGGTCCAGTCTGTACCAGGTGAGCTGTTACCTGCGGGTCCAGTCTGTACCAGGTGAGCTGTTACCTGCGGGTCCAGTCTGTACCAGGTGAGCTGTTACCTGCGGGTCCAGTCTGTACCAGGTGAGCTGTTACCTGCGGGTCCAGTCTGTACCAGGTGAGCTGTTACCTGCGGGTCCAGTCTGTACCAGGTGAGCTGTTCGTAGGTGTAGTTGTCAGCGATGCAGCTTAGCGACACCTCCTCCTGCTCCAGAGGTTCCTCAGACGGACCCAGCTCTACACTGAACCCTTCTGGGATTGCTGGAGGAGGGAGGGAGGGGATTAGGAAAGTTAGAGAGATTTGTTTGTTATGATTTTGAGGGCCCTATGGTTCAAAATGTTGTTGTTTTCAAACTACTACACAAACTACTAGTACTACTATTACAAAACGGCAGATCTACCTATTAATGTATATACAGTATAATGCATATTACTGTACAGTACTTATTAATGTATATACAGTATAATGCATATTACTGTACAGTACTTATTAATGTATATACAGTATAATGCATATTACTGTACAGTACCTATTAATCTATATACAGTATAATGCATATTACTGTACAGTACTTATTAATCTATATACAGTATAATGCATATTACTGTACAGTACTTATATACAGTATAATGCATATTACTGTACAGTACCTATTAATGTATATACAGTATAGTGCATATTACTGTACAGTACTTATTAATGTATATACAGTATAGTGCATATTACTGTACAGTACTTATTAATGTATATACAGTATAATGCATATTACTGTACAGTACCTATTAATGTATATACAGTATAGTGCATATTACTGTACAGTACTTATTAATGTATATACAGTATAATGCATATTACTGTACAGTACTTATTAATGTATATACAGTATAATGCATATTACTGTACAGTACTTATTAATGTATATACAGTATAATGCATATTACTGTACAGTACTTATTAATGTATATACAGTATAATGCATATTACTGTACAGTACTTATTAATGTATATACAGTATAATGCATATTACTGTACAGTACTTATTAATGTATATACAGTATAATGCATATTACTGTACAGTACTTATTAATGTATATACAGTATAATGCATATTACTGTACAGTACTTATTAATGTATATACAGTATAATGCATATTACTGTACAGTACTTATTAATGTATATACAGTATAGTGCATATTACTGTACAGTACCTATTAATCTATATACAGTATAATGCATATTACTGTACAGTACCTATTAATCTATATACAGTATAATGCATATTACTGTACAGTACCTATTAATCTATATACAGTATAATGCATATTACTGTACAGTACTTATTAATGTATATACAGTATAATGCATATTACTGTACAGTACTTATTAATGTATATACAGTATAATGCATATTACTGTACAGTACATATTAATCTATATACAGTATAATGCATATTACTGTACAGTACTTATTAATCTATATACAGTATAATGCATATTACTGTACAGTACTTATATACAGTATAATGCATATTACTGTACAGTACCTATTAATCTATATACAGTATAATGCATATTACTGTACAGTACCTATTAATCTATATACAGTATAATGCATATTACTGTACAGTACTTATATACAGTATAATGCATATTACTGTACAGTACCTATTAATCTATATACAGTATAATGCATATTACTGTACAGTACTTATTAATGTATATACAGTATAATGCATATTACTGTACAGTACTTATATACAGTATAATGCATATTACTGTACAGTACTTATTAATCTATATACAGTATAATGCATATTACTGTACAGTACTTATTAATCTATATACAGTATAATGCATATTACTGTACAGTACTTATTAATGTATATACAGTATAATGCATATTACTGTACAGTACTTATATACAGTATAATGCATATTACTGTACAGTACCTATTAATCTATATACAGTATAATGCATATTACTGTACAGTACTTATATACAGT
>NW_027039648.1:0-47500 GCF_034236695.1 Oncorhynchus nerka | reverse complement strand
CCTCAGTTCAGGGTTACGGACACTTATACAGTGGGGAGAACAAGTATTTGATACACTGCCAATTTTGCAGGTTTTCCTACTTTCAAAGCATGTAGAGGTCTGTAATTTTTATCATAGGTACACTTCAACTGTGAGAGACAGAATCTAAAACAAATATCATTGTATGATTTTTAAGTAATTAATTTAAGATCTAACATTGTCTCTTTCTCTGAGATACTTGATCAGAATGATAGAATAATGTACTAACGCTGTCATGATTAAACATTCAGGTAACGTTCAGGTAACGTTCAGGTAACATTCAGGTAACATTCAGGTAACATTCAGACAACATTTGCAGTATTGTTAAATGGTGTAAACTTTTGTTTAGGGAGTGAGAACCAACCTTCTGCCTCCCGTCCACCACTTCGACTGACGTCTCGATGTTTTCTATTTTATTAACGGTGTTCTGTGAGTCCAGGTCCTGCCAGTTCTGACAGTCTGAGACGCTGTCGCTACGCCCTTTACGATCCCTCCGACTCCTACAAAACACAAAACACAACAACATAGTCCTTCACCACGGCCCGTAGGCACCCTATTCCCTATATAGTGCACTACTTTAGACCAGGGCTGGCACCCTATTCCCTATATAGTGCACTACTTTAGACCAGGGCTGGCACCCTATTCCCTATATAGTGCACTGCTTTTAGGATTGATGCTTGCTTGACAGATTTCTTGACAGATTTTTAGGTAAAAAAAACGTGTAGAATTTCAATAAATTTCAAAGCACAAAGAAACCCTCAGAGGACGACAGAGCGATAGATGCATCCCAATGTGGTCCTCGGTGTAGAACAGAACACGACTAAACAAATAGCACACATTTGGGGAACCGTCCAATGTTCCAGACATTTCCATACATTTACTTGGTCGGTCATTTACCAGACTCTCTCATCCACTTACAGTTATCAAATCAAATCAAATCAAATGTTATTTGTCACATACACATGGTTAGCAGATGTTAGTGCGAGTGTAGCGAAATGCTTGTGCTTCTAGTTCCGACAATGCAGTGATAACCAACAAGTAATCTAACTAACAATTCCAAAACTACTGTCTTATACACAGTGTAAGGGGATAAAGAATATGTACATAAAGATATATGAGTGAGTGATGGTACAGAGCAGCATACAGTAGATGGTATCGAGTACAGTATATACATATGAGATGAGTAATACATAGACTAGACGCAGTAGATGGTATAGAGTACAGTATATACATATGAGATGAGTAATACATAGACTAGACGCAGTAGATGGTATAGAGTACAGTATATACATATGAGATGAATAATGTAGGGTATGTAAACATTATATTAGGTAGCATAGTTTAAAGTGGCTAGTGATACATGTATTACATAAGGATGCAGTAGATGGTATAGAGTACAGTATATACATATACATATGAGATGAATAATGTAGGGTATGTAAACATTATATTAGCTATCAGAAAACCATCCAGCGTATCCTTTGACCAGGGCCCAAATGGCACCCTGTTTCCCTACGTAGTGCACTATGTGATCAAAAGGAGGGCACTACATAGGGAATAGGGTGCTGTTTGGGATGCAGGTCTTGTTTCAGTGATTGCCATGCATAGTGTGCTGTGGTGTAGGAGTAAACAGAGGAGAAAACAGAAGCACACCAACATCAAACAGGACATCTACGAGACCATCATCTATGACACCATCATCTACGACACCATCATCTACGACACCATCATCTACGAGACCATCATCTATGAGACCATCATCTATGAGACCATCATCTATGAGACCATCATATGAGACCATCATCTATGAGACCATCATCTACGACACCATCATCTACGACACCATCATCTACGACACCATCATCTACGACACCATCATCTATGAGACCATCATCTATGAGACCATCATCTACGAGACCATCATCTACGAGACCATCATCTACGAGACCATCATCTATGAGACCATCATCTACGAGACCATCATATGAGACCATCATCTACGACACCATCATCTATGAGACCATCATCTACGACACCATCATCTACGAGACCATCATCTACGACACCATCATCTACGAGACCATCATCTACGACACCATCATCTACGAGACCATCATCTACGAGACCATCATCTACGAGACCATCATCTATGAGACCATCATCTACGAGACCATCATCTACGACACCATCATCTACGACACCATCATCTACGACACCATCATCTACGAGACCATCATCTACGAGACCATCATCTACGAGACCATCATCTACGAGACCATCATCTACGAGACCATCATCTACGACACCATCATCTACGAGACCATCATCTACGACACCATCATCTACGACACCATCATCTACGACACCATCATCTACGAGACCATCATATGAGACCATCATCTACGAGACAATCATCTACGAGACCATCATCTACGAGACCATCATCTACGAGACCATCATCTACGAGACCATCATATACGACACCATCATCTACGAGACCATCATCTACGAGACCATCATCTACGAGACCATCATATGAGACCATCATCTACGAGACCATCATCTACGAGACCATCATCTACGAGACCATCATCTATGAGACCATCATCTACGAGACCATCATCTACGAGACCATCATCTATGAGACCATCATCTACGAGACCATCATCTACGACCATCATCTACGACACCATCATCTACGAGACCATCATCTACGAGACCATCATCTACGAGACCATCATCTACGAGACCATCATATACGACACCATCATCTACGAGACCATCATCTACGAGACCATCATCTACGAGACCATCATATGAGACCATCATCTACGAGACCATCATCTACGAGACCATCATCTATGAGACCATCATCTATGAGACCATCATCTACGAGACCATCATCTACGAGACCATCATCTATGAGACCATCATCTACGAGACCATCATCTACGAGACCATCATCTACGACACCATCATCTACGAGACCATCATCTACGAGACCATCATCTACGAGACCATCATCTACGAGACCATCATCTACGAGACCATCATCTACGAGACCATCATCTATGAGACCATCATCTATGAGACCATCATCTACGACACCATCATCTATGAGACCATCATCTATGAGACCATCATCTACGAGACCATCATCTATGAGACCATCATCTACGACACCATCATCTACGAGACCATCATCTACGACACCATCATCTACGAGACCATCATCTACGAGACCATCATCTACGAGACCATCATCTACGACACCATCATCTACGAGACCATCATCTACGACACCATCATCTACGACACCATCATCTACGAGACCATCATCTACGAGACCATCATATGAGACCATCATCTACGAGACCATCATCTACGAGACCATCATCTACGAGACCATCATCTACGACACCATCATATGAGACCATCATCTACGAGACCATCATATGAGACCATCATCTACGAGACCATCATATGAGACCATCATCTACGAGACCATCATATGAGACCATCATCTACGAGACCATCATATGAGACCATCATCTACGAGACCATCATCTACGAGACCATCATCTACGAGACCATCATCTACGAGACCATCATCTACGAGACCATCATCTACGAGACCATCATATGAGACCATCATCTACGAGACCATCATCTACGACACCATCATCTACGAGACCATCATCTACGAGACCATCATATGAGACCATCATCTACGAGACCATCATATGAGACCATCATCTATGAGACCATCATCTACGACACCATCATCTACGAGACCATCATATGAGACCATCATCTATGAGACCATCATCTACGAGACCATCATCTACGAGACCATCATCTATGAGACCATCATCTACGAGACCATCATCTACGAGACCATCATCTACGAGACCATCATCTACGACACCATCATATACGACACCATCATCTACGACACCATCATCTACGACACCATCATCTACGAGACCATCATCTACGAGACCATCATATGAGACCATCATCTACGAGACCATCATCTACGAGACCATCATCTACGACACCATCATCTACGACACCATCATCTACGACACCATCATCTACGAGACCATCATCTACGAGACCATCATCTACGACACCATCATCTACGAGACCATCATCTATGAGACCATCATATGAGACCATCATCTATGAGACCATCATCTACGACACCATCATCTATGAGACCATCATCTACGAGACCATCATCTACGAGACCATCATCTACGACACCATCATCTACGAGACCATCATCTATGAGACCATCATCTACGACACCATCATCTACGAGACCATCATCTATGAGACCATCATCTATAAGACACACAGGGTATATGGTCATCTATAAGACACACAGGGTATATGGTCATCTATAAGACACACAGGGTATATGGTCATCTATAAGACACACAGGGTATATGGTCATCTATAAGACACACAGGGTATATGGTCATCTATAAGACACACAGGGTATATGGTCATCTATAAGACACACAGGGTATATGGTCATCTATAAGACACACAGGGTATATGGTCATCTATGGAACCTGTCAGAGAGGTGGGCAAGGAGCCCGTCAGAGAGGTAGACACAGGGTACACGGAGCCCTTTGTGTCCTTGTTGAAGGATATGTTGAATGGTTCACTGATGACACACCCTCAGCGATACATTTGAACCACGAGCGGAGCGACGCGCCTCACATTCAAAGGCGAGACAATTCTTCTACTGTGTAAATGATAAGCAATGAAATGCAGCATTTGTATCATAACCAAAATGTGTGGAAACTAACCGCAGCTCCAATGAGACATGAAATTAGAAACACTATTACGAGTCCTTTGGAGGGAAAACGGGGCGCATTTGTCATGTGTACGAAGCACAGAAAACAATCGGATTCATTACCAACGACTGAGGTCTGTCCCCCTAAAGATAGCCCGGTGTTACCTTGTGAAGTACGCTGGTGTTGTGACTGGCATGATATAGGCCTACGTTACAGGGTTTCTGTTGTCTCTTTGGTACCATTTTCACAAGTATGTGGTCAAATTTCACAACTCTTAGAACAAAACTCATAACAGATCATCAAAAAGGCTGTTTTTAAAACTAAAAACTAAAAAAAACTTTTAGTACAACACACACAAACAATCACACATTCACATTTTCACCAGAATCTAATCGGTGTTTCATCTCGAAATATCTTTCATATTAGGTAATTGCCTTTCACAATGCAATGCTCACAATACTTTTCATTTCATCTCATTCTATATTGTCATCACTAAATCCAACTGAGCTCAATGGTTAACCAATTAACCGTTTGGTTGACCTATAGATTTTAAACTGGTTGGTCTACTCTATATGGATTTGGAGAACTACATGGTTGTCCTGGTTGTCCTGGTTGACCTATAGATTTTAAACTGGTTGGTCTACTCTACATGGATTTGGAGAACTCCATGCTACTCTGACTCTGGTTGTCCTGGTTGTCCTGGTTGTCCTGGTTGACCTATAGATTTTAAACTGGTTGGTCTACTCTATATGGATTTGGAGAACTCCATGCTACTCTGACTCTGGTTGTCCTGGTTGTCCTGGTTGACCTATAGATTTTAAACTGGTTGGTCTACTCTATATGGATTTGGAGAACTCCATGCTACTCTGACTCTGGTTGTCCTGGTTGACCTATAGATGTTAAACTGGTTGGTCTACTCTATATGGATTTGGAGAACTACATGCTACTCTGACTCTGGTTGTCCTGGTTGTCCTGGTTGACCTATAGATTTTAAACTGGTTGGTCTATATGGATTTGGAGAACTCCATGCTACTCTGACTCTGGTTGTCCTGGTTGACCTGGTTGACATATAGATTTTAAACTGGTTGGTCTATATGGATTTGGAGAACTACAGGAATAAAATGTGTTTGTAAAGTATAAACATGTAAATTACATGTATGACACATAATAACCACGCATAATGACTACTCATTACTGCTAATTGATTTCACATAGTGCTCACCACAACTGATCACCATATAAAAGAGGTGTGGGAACACTTGACATGGAGCAGAGAGACAGCAAGAGGGAGAGGAAGAGAGACAGCAAGAGGGAGAGGAAGAGAGACAGCAAGAGGGAGAGGAAGAGAGACAGCAAGAGGGAGAGGAAGAGAGACAGCAAGAGGGAGAGGAAGAGAGACAGCAAGAGGGAGAGGAAGAGAGACAGCAAGAGGGAGAGGAAGAGAGACAGCAAGAGGGAGAGGAAGAGGGACAGCAAGAGGGAGAGGAAGAGAGACAGCAAGAGGGAGAGGAAGAGAGACAGCAAGAGGGAGAGGAAGAGAGACAGCAAGAGGGAGAGGAAGAGAGACAGCAAGAGGGAGAGAAAGAGGGACAGCAAGAGGGAGAGGAAGAGAGACAGCAAGAGGAGAGGAAGAGAGACAGCAAGAGGGAGAGGAAGAGAGACAGCAAGAGGGAGAGGAAGAGAGACAGCAAGAGGGAGAGGAAGAGAGACAGCAAGAGGGAGAGGAAGAGAGACAGCAAGAGGGAGAGGAAGAGAGACAGCAAGAGGGAGAGGAAGAGGGACAGCAAGAGGGAGAGAAAGAGGGACAGCAAGAGGGAGAGAAAGAGGGACAGCAAGAGGGAGAGGAAGAGAGACAGCAAGAGGGAGAGGAAGAGAGACAGCAAGAGGGAGAGAAAGAGGGACAGCAAGAGGGAGAGGAAGAGAGACAGCAAGAGGGAGAGGAAGAGAGACAGCAAGAGGGAGAGGAAGAGAGACAGCAAGAGGGAGAGGAAGAGAGACAGCAAGAGGGAGAGGAAGAGAGACAGGGAGAAGAAGAGAGACAGCAAGAGGGAGAGTAAGAGAGACAGCAAGAGGGAGAGGAAGAGAGACAGCAAGAGGGAGAGGAAGAGGGACAGCAAGAGGGAGAGGAAGAGGGACAGCAAGAGGGAGAGGAAGAGAGACAGCAAGAGGGAGAGGAAGAGAGACAGCAAGAGGGAGAGGAAGAGAGACAGCAAGAGGGAGAGGAAGAGGGACAGCAAGAGGGAGAGGAAGAGAGACAGGGAGAGGAAGAGAGACAGCAAGAGGGAGAGTAAGAGAGACAGCAAGAGGGAGAGGAAGAGAGACAGCAAGAGGGAGAGGAAGAGGGAGAGGAAGAGAGACAGCAAGAGGGAGAGGAAGAGAGACAGCAAGAGGGAGAGGAAGAGGGGCAGCAAGAGGGAGAGGAAGAGAGACAGCAAGAGGGAGAGGAAGAGAGACAGCAAGAGGGAGAGGAAGAGACACAGGAAGAGGGAGAGTAAGAAACCCGAGAGCTCCTGGGCAAGGAGCCCGTCAGAGAGGTGGGCATGGGTCCTGTCAGAGAGGTGGGCATGGGTCCCGTCAGAGAGGTGGGCATGGGTCCCGTCAGAGAGGTGGGCATGGGTCCTGTCAGAGAGGTAGGCATGGAACCTGTCAGAGAGGTGGGCATGGGTCCTGTCAGAGAGGTAGGCATGGGTCCTGTCAGAGAGGTGGGCAAGGAGCCCGTCAGAGAGGTGGGCAAGGAGCCCGTCAGAGAGGTGGGCATGGGTCCTGTCAGAGAAGTGGGTATGGGTCCTGTCAGAGAGGTGGGTATGGGTCCTGTCAGAGAGGTGGGCATGGAACCTGTCAGAGAGGTGGGTAAGGAGCCCATCAGAGAGGTAGGCATGGGTCCTGTCAGAGAGGTGGGCATGGAACCTGTCAGAGAGGTGGGTAAGGAGCCCATCAGAGAGGTAGGCATAGGTCCTGTCAGAGAGGTGGGGGTAGACAGCAGAGAGAGGGAGGCAGACAGCAGAGAGAGGGAGGCTGACAGCAGAGAGAGGGAGGCAGACAGCAGAGAGAGGGAGGTAGACAGCAGAGAGAGGGAGGTAGACAGCAGAGAGAGGGAGGTAGACAGCAGAGAGAGGGAGGTTGACAGCAGAGGACCATGTGCTAAACCGAGGTCTTACCATGGCAGAGGCTGCAGATTAGTTCTCCCCAATCTGAAAAGATTGACTGTTAATTCTTTCATGAGAACATTTCGCCAAGAAAAACATCTGCAGGATATTCACTATACTTTCCTATTCCATTTACAGTCAATTACATATTGATCCGTTTCAAGAACTAAGGCATATGTCGCAGGCCACTACTTCACAGGGGCGTTTTTAAATGTTGTCTTTATCGAAATGCGTTTTCTTTGGCCTTCTCGAACATATGAACTTTCATGTGCCTTAATAACAAAGTTAAATGCCATCTGTACATACGAATACAATTGTTAAATTACGAGTTTAGCCATGGAAAAATACAGGAACCCTTCCGCTATCCATGATTGGCTGAGATAATTTATGTTCTGGACATGCCGAGAGACAAGTTCTGATTGTTTCTGTCTATAACATGAACTGCTCAGTGTGTGTGGATAATTGTTTCTACTGTGGCTCTTTTTGAAAGATCTCCTGAAAAACTGAACAAGTTGGGAAGGACGACTTTCTGGGGTGTCATGTTGATACTGAAAATGAATCAGACAACGAAGCAATCCCTGATTTTAGGTAAATATAGATTTTCTGTAATTTTGTTGGGGTAATGTAAGTGTTTTGCCAAATGTGAAAATGATCTGATCTACTCTAATTTACAGTATACTACTTTGAGCAATTCTAAGGGTGACCTCTCCTCTCCATCCCCCTGCTCCTCTCTCCTCTCCTCTCCATCCCCCTGCTCCTCTCTCCTCTCCTCTCCATCGCCCTGCTCCTCTCTCCTCTCCTCTCCATCCCCCTGCTCCTCTCTCCTCTCCTCTCCACCCCCTGCTCCTCTCTCCTCTCCTCTCCATCGCCCCTGCTCCTCTCTCCTCTCCTCTCCTCTCCTCTCCTCTCCTCTCCTCTCCTCTCTCTCCATCGCCCTGCTCCTCTCTCCTCTCCTCTCCTCTCCTCTCCTCTCTCTCCTCTCCTCTCCTCTCCTCTCCTCTCCTCTCCATCCCCCTGCTCCTCTCTCCTCTCCTCTCCACCCCCTGCTCCTCTCTCCTCTCCTCTCCATCGCCCTGCTCCTCTCTCCTCTCCTCTCCTCTCCTCTCCTCTCCTCTCCTCTCCTCTCCTCTCCTCTCCTCTCCATCCCCCTCCTCTCCTCTCCTCTCCTCTCCTCTCCATCCCCCTGCTCCTCTCTCCTCTCCTCTCCTCTCCTCTCCTCTCCTCTCCCTCTCCTCTCCTCTCCCTCTCCATCCCCCTGCTCCTGTCTCATCTCCTCTCCTCTCCTCTCCTCTCCTCTCCTCTCCTCTCCTCTCCCTCTCCTCTCCTCTCCTCTCCTCTCCTCTCCTCTCCTCTCCATCCCCCTGCTCCTCTCTCCTCTCCTCTCCATCCCCTGCTCCTCTCTCCTGTCCTCTCCATCGCCCTGCTCCTCTCTCCTCTCCATCCCCCCTGCTCCTCTCTCCTCTCCTCTCCATCCCCCTGCTCTCCTCTCCTCTCCTCTCCTATCCTCTCCTCTCCTCTCCTCTCCTCTCCATCCCCCTGCTCCTCTCTCCTCTCCTCTCCATCCCCCTGCTCCCCTCTCCTCTCCTCTCCATCCCCTGCTCCTCTCTCCTGTCCTCTCCATCGCCCTGCTCCTCTCTCCTCTCCATCCCCTGCTCCTCTCTCCTCTCCATCCCCCTGCTCTCCTCTCCTCTCCTCTCCTCTCCTCTCCTCTCCTCTCCTCTCCTCTCCTCTCCTCTCCTCTCCTCTCCATCCCCCTGCTCCTCTCTCCTCTCCTCTCCTCACCTCTCCTCTCCATCCCCCTGCTCCTCTCTCCTCTCCTCTCCATCCCCCTGCTCCCCTCTCCTCTCCTCTCCTCTCCTCTCCTCTCCACCCCCTGCTCTCCTCTCCTCTCCTCTCCACCCCCTGCTACTCTCTCCTCTCCTCTCCTCTCCTCTCCATCCCCCTGCTCCACACTGATGAAGGGTAAGTAGCAGCAGATGGCTGACCTATCACTTCTGACCACAGAACATCGGACGTCATTTTCTATCCACTTCTACATGTTGAATGGCCACCATTTGTTAACACACAGCAGAAATGACTACTATCTAACAACTGATGTTCTACTGGCTGATGTTCTACTGTTCTACTGGCTGATGTTCTACTGTTCTACTGGCTGATGTTACTACTGTTCTACTGGCTGATGTTACTACTGTTCTACTGGCTGATGTTTTACTGGCTGATGTTACTACTGTTCTACTGGCTGATGTTACTACTGTTCTACTATCTACCAGCTGATGTTCTACTGTTCTAATGGCTGATGTTCTACTGTTCTACTGGCTGATGTTCTACTGTCTACTGTCTGATGTTACTACTGTTCTGCTGTCTACTGGCTGATGTTCTAATGTTCTACTGTCTGATGTTACTACTGTTCTACTGTCTACTGGCTGGTGTTCTAATGTTCTACTGTCTGATGTTACTACTGTTCTACTGTCTACTGGCTGATGTTCTAATGTTCTACTGTCTGATGTTACTACTGTTCTACTGTCTACTGGCTGATGTTACGACTGTTCTACTGTTCTACTGGCTGATGTTACTACTGTTCTACTGGCTGATGCTACTACTGTTCTACTGGCTGATGTTCTAATATCTACTGGCTGATGTTACTACTGTTCTACTGGCTGATGTTACTACTGTTCTACTGGCTGATGTTACTACTGTTCTACTGGCTGATGTTCTACTGTTCTACTGGCTGATGTTACTACTATTCTACTGGCTGATGTTACTACTGTTCTACTGTTCTACTGTTCTACTGGCTGATGTTACTACTATTCTACTGGCTGATGTTACTACTGTTCTACTGGCTGATGTTACTACTGTTCTACTGGCTGATGTTCTACTATCTACTGGCTGATGTTACTACTGTTCTACTGGCTGATGTTCTACTGTTCTATGGATGATGTTACTACTGTTCTACTGGCTGATGTTACTACTGTTCTACAGGCTGATGTTCTACTGTTCTACTATCTACTGGCTGATGTTACTACTGTTCTACTGGATGATGTTACTACTGTTCTACTGTCTGATGTTACTACTGTTCTACTGGCTGATGTTCTACTGTTCTACTGGCTGATGTTCTACTGTTCTACTGGCTGATGTTCTACTGTTCTACTGGCTGATGTTACTACTGTTCTACTATCTACTGGCTGATGTTCTACTGTTCTACTGGCTGATGTTACTAATGTTCTACTGGCTGATGTTACTACTGTTCTACTGGCTGATGTTCTACTGTTCTACTGGCTGATGTTACTACTGTTCTACTGGCTGATGTTACTACTCTTCTACTGGCTGATGTTACTACTGTTCTACTGGCTGATGTTCTACTGTTCTACTGGCTGATGTTGCTACTGTTCTACTGTTCTACTGGCTGATGTTCTACTGTTCTACTGGCTGATGTTACTACTGTTCTACTGGCTGATGTTACTACTGTTCTACTGGCTGATGTTCTACTGTTCTACTGGCTGATGTTGCTACTGTTCTACTGTTCTACTGGCTGATGTTCTACTGTTCTACTGGCTGATGTTACTACTGTTCTACTGGCTGATGTTACTACTGTTCTACTGGCTGATGTTACTACTGTTCTACTGGCTGATGTTACTACTGTTCTACTGTTCTACTGGCTGATGTTCTACTGTTCTACTGGCTGATGTTACTACTGTTCTACTGTTCTACTGGCTGATGTTACTACTGTTCTACTGGCTGATGTTACTACTGTTCTACTGGCTGATGTTCTACTGTTCTACTATCTACTGGCTGATGTTACTACTATCTACTGGCTGATGTTACTACTGTTCTACTGGCTGATGTTACTACTGTTCTACTGGCTGATGTTACTACTGTTCTACTGGCTGATGTTCTACTGTTCGACTGGCTGATGTTACTACTGTTCTACTGGCTGATGTTCTACTGTTCTACTGGCTGATGTTACTACTGTTCTAATGGCTGATGTTCTACTGTTCTACTATCTACTGGCTGATGTTACTACTGTTCTACTGGCTGATGTTCTACTATCTACTGGCTGATGTTACTACTGTTCTACTGGCTGATGTTCTAATATCTACTGGCTGATGTTACTACTGTTCTACTGGCTGATGTTCTACTATCTACTGGCTGATGTTACTACTGTTCTACTGGCTGATGTTCTACTGTTCGACTGGCTGATGTTACTACTGTTCTACTGGCTGATGTTCTACTGTTCTACTGGCTGATGTTACTACTGTTCTAATGGCTGATGTTCTACTGTTCTACTATCTACTGGCTGATGTTACTACTGTTCTACTGGCTGATGTTCTACTATCTACTGGCTGATGTTACTACTGTTCTACTGGTTGATGTTCTAATATCTACTGGCTGATGTTACTACTGTTCTACTGGCTGATGTTCTACTATCTACTGGCTGATGTTACTACTGTTCTACTGGCTGATGTTCTACTATCTACTGGCTGATGTTACTACTGTTCTACTGGCTGATGTTCTACTGTTCTACAATCTACTGGCTGATGTTATACTATCTACTGGCTGATGTTACTACTGTTCTACTGGCTGATGTTCTACTGTTCTACAATCTACTGGCTGATGTTACTACTGTTCTACTGGATGATGTTACTACTGTTCTACTGGCTGATGTTACTACTGTTCTACTGGCTGATGTTCTACTGTTCAACTGGCTGATGTTCTACTGTTCTACTGGCTGATGTTACTACTGTTCTACTGGCTGATGTTACTACTGTTCTACTGGCTGATGTTACTACTGTTCTACGGCTGGTGTTCTACTATCTACTGGCTGATGTTCTACTGTTCTACTATCTACTGGTTGATGTTACTACTGTTCTACTGGCTGATGTTACTACTGTTCTGCTGTCTACTGGCTGATGTTCTAATGTTCTACTGTCTGATGTTACTACTGTTCTACTGTCTACTGGCTGGTGTTCTAATGTTCTACTGTCTGATGTTACTACTGTTCTACTGTCTACTGGCTGATGTTCTACTGTTCTACTGGCTGATGTTACTACTGTTCTACTGTCTGACTGGCTGATGTTACGACTGTTCTACTGTTCTACTGGCTGATGTTACTACTGTTCTACTGGCTGATGTTACTACTGTTCTACTGGCTGATGTTCTACTATCTACTGGCTGATGTTACTACTGTTCTACTGGCTGATGTTACTACTGTTCTACTGGCTGATGTTACTACTGTTCTACTGGCTGATGTTCTACTGTTCTACTGGCTGATGTTACTATTATTCTACTGGCTGATGTTACTACTGTTCTACTGTTCTACTGTTCTACTGATGTTACTACTACTACTGGCTGATGTTACTACTGTTCTACTGGCTGATGTTACTACTGTTCTACGGCTGTTGTTCTACTATCTACTGGCTGATGTTCTACTGTTCTACTGGCTGATGTTCTACTGTTCTACTGGCTGATGTTACTACTGTTCTACTGGCTGATGTTACTACTGTTCTACTGGCTGATGTTCTACTGTTCTACTATCTACTGGCTGATGTTACTACTGTTCTACTGGCTGATGTTACTACTGTTCTACTGGCTGATGTTACTACTGTTCTACTGGCTGATGTTCTACTGTTCTACTGGCTGATGTTCTACTGTTCTACTGGCTGATGTTCTACTGTTCTACTGGCTGATGTTACTACTGTTCTACTGGCTGATGTTACTACTGTTCTACTATCTACTGGCTGATGTTACTGTTCTACTACTGATGTTACTACTGTTCTACTGGCTGATGTTACTACTGTTCTACTGGCTGATGTTCTACTGTTCTACTGGCTGATGTTACTACTGTTCTACTGGCTGATGTTACTACTGTTCTACTGGCTGATGTTACTACTGTTCTACTGGCTGATGTTCTACTGTTCTACTGGCTGATGTTGCTACTGTTCTACTGTTCTACTGGCTGATGTTCTACTGTTCTACTGGCTGATGTTACTACTGTTCTACTGGCTGATGTTACTACTGTTCTACTGGCTGATGTTACTACTGTTCTACTGGCTGATGTTACTACTGTTCTACTGGCTGATGTTCTACTGTTCTACTGGCTGATGTTACTACTGTTCTACTGTTCTACTGGCTGATGTTACTACTGTTCTACTGGCTGATGTTACTACTGTTCTACTGGCTGATGTTCTACTGTTCTACTATCTACTGGCTGATGTTACTACTGTTCTACTGGCTGATGTTACTACTGTTCTACTGGCTGATGTTACTACTGTTCTACTGGCTGATGTTACTACTGTTCTACTGGCTGATGTTCTACTGTTCTACTGGCTGATGTTACTACTGTTCTACTGGCTGATGTTCTACTGTTCTACTGGCTGATGTTACTACTGTTCTACTGGCTGATGTTCTACTGTTCTACTATCTACTGGCTGATGTTACTACTGTTCTACTGGCTGATGTTCTACTATTCTACTGGCTGATGTTACTACTGTTCTACTGGCTGATGTTACTACTGTTCTACTGGCTGATGTTACTACTGTTCTACTGGCTGATGTTCTACTATCTACTGGCTGATGTTACTACTGTTCTACTGGCTGATGTTCTACTGTTCGACTGGCTGATGTTACTACTGTTCTACTGGCTGATGTTCTACTGTTCTACTGGCTGATGTTACTACTGTTCTACTGGCTGATGTTCTACTGTTCTACTATCTACTGGCTGATGTTACTACTGTTCTACTGGCTGATGTTCTACTATCTACTGGCTGATGTTACTACTGTTCTACTGGCTGATGTTCTAATATCTACTGGCTGATGTTACTACTGTTCTACTGGCTGATGTTCTACTATCTACTGGCTGATGTTACTACTGTTCTACTGGCTGATGTTCTACTATCTACTGGCTGATGTTACTACTGTTCTACTGGCTGATGTTCTACTGTTCTACAATCTACTGGCTGATGTTATACTATCTACTGGCTGATGTTACTACTGTTCTACTGGCTGATGTTCTACTGTTCTACTATCTGATGTTACTACTGTTCTACTGGCTGATGTTACTACTGTTCTACTGGCTGATGTTACTACTGTTCTACTGGCTGATGTTCTACTGTTCACTGGCTGATGTTACTACTGTTCTACTGGCTGATGTTACTACTGTTCTACTGGCTGATGTTACTACTGTTCTACTGGCTGATGTTACTACTGTTCTACGGCTGGTGTTCTACTATCTACTGGCTGATGTTCTACTGTTCTACTATCTACTGGTTGATGTTACTACTGTTCTACTGGCTGATGTTACTACTGTTCCACAGGCTGATGTTCTACTGTTCTACTATCTACTGGCTGATGTTACTACTGTTCTACTGGATGATGTTACTACTGTTCTACTGGCTGATGTTACTACTGTTCTACTGGCTGATGTTCTACTGTTCTACTGGCTGATGTTACTACTGTTCTACTGGCTGATGTTCTACTGTTCTACTGGCTGATGTTACTACTGTTCTACTGGCTGATGTTACTACTGTTCTACTGGCTGATGTTCTACTGTCTACTGGCTGATGTTCTACTGTTCTACTATCTACTGGCTGATGTTACTACTGTTCTATGGATGATGTTACTACTGTTCTACTGGCTGATGTTACTACTGTTCTACAGGCTGATGTTCTACTGTTCTACTATCTACTGGCTGATGTTACTACTGTTCTACTGGATGATGTTACTACTGTTCTACTGGCTGATGTTCTACTGTTCTACTGGCTGATGTTGCTACTGTTCTACTGTTCTACTGGCTGATGTTCTACTGTTCTACTGGCTGATGTTACTACTGTTCTACTGGCTGATGTTACTACTGTTCTACTGGCTGATGTTCTACTGTTCTACTGGCTGATGTTGCTACTGTTCTACTGTTCTACTGGCTGATGTTCTACTGTTCTACTGGCTGATGTTACTACTGTTCTACTGGCTGATGTTACTACTGTTCTACTGGCTGATGTTACTACTGTTCTACTGGCTGATGTTACTACTGTTCTACTGTTCTACTGGCTGATGTTAATACTGTTCTACTGGCTGATGTTGACTGTTCTACTGTTCTACTGGCTGATGTTACTACTGTTCTACTGGCTGATGTTACTACTGTTCTACTGGCTGATGTTCTACTGTTCTACTATCTACTGGCTGATGTTACTACTGTTCTACTGGCTGATGTTACTACTGTTCTACTGGCTGATGTTACTACTGTTCTACTGGCTGATGTTACTACTGTTCTACTGGCTGATGTTCTACTGTTCTACTGGCTGATGTTACTACTGTTCTACTGGCTGATGTTCTACTGTTCTACTGGCTGATGTTACTACTGTTCTAATGGCTGATGTTACTACTGTTCTACTATCTACTGGCTGATGTTACTACTGTTCTACTGTGATGTTCTACTGTTCTACTGGCTGATGTTACTACTGTTCTACTGGCTGATGTTCTACTGTTCTACTGGCTGATGTTACTACTGTTCTACTGGCTGATGTTCTACTATCTACTGGCTGATGTTACTACTGTTCTACTGGCTGATGTTACTACTGTTCTACTGGCTGATGTTACTACTGTTCTACTGGCTGATGTTCTACTGTTCTACTGGCTGATGTTACTACTGTTCTACTGGCTGATGTTCTACTGTTCTACTATCTACTGGCTGATGTTACTACTGTTCTACTGGCTGATGTTCTACTATCTACTGGCTGATGTTACTACTGTTCTACTGGTTGATGTTCTAATATCTACTGGCTGATGTTACTACTGTTCTACTGGCTGATGTTCTACTATCTACTGGCTGATGTTACTACTGTTCTACTGGCTGATGTTCTACTGTTCTACAATCTACTGGCTGATGTTACTACTGTTCTACTGGATGATGTTACTACTGTTCTACTGGCTGATGTTACTACTGTTCTACTGGCTGATGTTCTACTGTTCTACTGGCTGATGTTACTACTGTTCTACTGGCTGATGTTACTACTGTTCTACTGGCTGATGTTACTACTGTTCTACTGGCTGATGTTACTACTGTTCTACTGGCTGATGTTCTACTGTTCTACTGGCTGATGTTACTACTGTTCTACTGGCTGATGTTACTACTGTTCTACAGGCTGATGTTACTGTTCTACTGTTCTACTATTCTACTGGCTGATGTTACTACTGTTCTACTGGCTGATGTTACTACTGTTCTACTACTGGCTGATGTTACTACTGTTCTACTGGCTGATGTTCTACTGTTCTACTGGCTGATGTTACTACTGTTCTACGGCTGTTGTTCTACTGTTCTACTGGCTGATGTTACTACTGTTCTACTGGCTGATGTTACTACTTTTCTCCGGCTGTTGTTCTACTATCTACTGGCTGATGTTCTACTGTTCTACTATCTACTGGCTGATGTTACTACTGTTCTATGGATGATGTTACTACTGTTCTACTGGCTGATGTTACTACTGTTCTACTGGCTGATGTTCTACTGTTCTACTATCTACTGGCTGATGTTACTACTGTTCTACTGGATGATGTTACTACTGTTCTACTGGCTGATGTTACTACTGTTCTACTGGCTGATGTTCTACTGTTCTACTGGCTGATGTTCTACTGTTCTACTGGCTGATGTTACTACTGTTCTACTGGCTGATGTTACTACTGTTCTACTGGCTGATGTTCTACTGTTCTACTATCTACTGTCTGATGTTCTACTATCTACTGGCTGATGTTACTACTGTTCTACTGGCTGATGTTCTACTGTTCTACTGGCTGATGTTACTACTGTTCTACTGGATGATGTTACTACTGTTCTACTGGCTGATGTTACTACTGTTCTACTGGCTGATGTTACTACTGTTCTACTGGCTGATGTTACTACTGTTCTACTGGCTGATGTTCTACTGTTCTACTATCTACTGGCTGATGTTACTACTATCTACTGGCTGATGTTACTACTGTTCTACTGGCTGATGTTACTACTGTTCTACTGGCTGATGTTACTACTATTCTACTGGCTGATGTTACTACTGTTCTACTGTCTACTGGCTGATGTTACTACTGTTCTACTGGCTGATGTTACTACTGTTCTACTGGCTGATGTTACTACTGTTCTACTGGCTGATGTTCTACTGTTCTACTATCTACTGGCTGATGTTACTACTGTTCTACTGGCTGATGTTCTACTATCTACTGGCTGATGTTACTACTGTTCTACTGGCTGATGTTACTACTGTTCTACTGGCTGATGTTACTACTGTTCTACTGGCTGATGTTCTGGCTGATGTACTATCTACTGGCTGATGTTACTACTGTTCTACTGGCTGATGTTCTACTATCTACTGGCTGATGTTACTACTGTTCTACTATCTACTGGCTGATGTTACTACTGTTCTACTGGCTGATGTTACTACTGTTCTACTGGCTGATGTTACTACTGTTCTACTAGCTGATGTTCTACTATCTACTGGCTGATGTTACTACTGTTCTACTGGCTGATGTTACTACTGTTCTACTGGCTGATTTTACTACTGTTCTACTGGCTGATGTTCTACTATCTACTGGCTGATGTTACTACTGTTCTACTGGCTGATGTTACTACTGTTCTACTGGCTGATGTTACTACTGTTCTACTGTTCTACTGGCTGATGTTACTACTGTTCTACTGGCTGATGTTACTACTGTTCTACTGGCTGATGTTACTACTGTTCTACTATCTACTGGCTGATGTTCTACTGTTCTACTGGCTGATGTTACTACTGTTCTACTGGCTGATGTTACTACTGTTCTACTGGCTGATGTTCTACTGTTCTACTGGCTGATGTTACTACTGTTCTACTGGCTGATGTTCTACTGTTCTACTGGCTGATGTTACTACTGTTCTACTGGCTGATGTTACTACTGTTCTACTGGCTGATGTTACTACTGTTCTACTGGCTGTTGTTCTACTATCTACTGGCTGATGTTCTACTGTTCTACTGGCTGATGTTCTACTGTTCTACTGGCTGATGTTACTACTGTTCTACTGGCTGATGTTACTACTGTTCTACTGGCTGATGTTACTACTGTTCTACTGGCTGATGTTCTACTGTTCTACTATCTACTGGCTGATGTTACTACTGTTCTACTGGCTGATGTTACTACTGTTCTACTGGCTGATGTTCTACTGTTCTACTGGCTGATGTTCTACTGTTCTACTATCTACTGGCTGATGTTACTACTGTTCTACTGGCTGATGTTACTGTTCTACTGGCTGATGTTACTACTGTTCTACTGATGTATACTGCTGATTTCTACTGTTTTACTGGCTGATGTTCTACTGTTCTACTGGCTGATGTTACTATTGTTCTACTGGCTGATGTTACTACTGTTCTACGGCTGTTCTACTATCTACTGGCTGATGTTCTACTGTTCTACTGGCTGATGTTCTACTGTTCTACTGGCTGATGTTACTACTGTTCTACTGGCTGATGTTACTACTGTTCTACTGGCTGATGTTACTACTGTTCTACTGGCTGATGTTCTACTGTTCTACTATCTACTGGCTGATGTTCTACTGTTCTACTATCTACTGGCTGATGTTACTACTGTTCTATGGATGATGTTACTACTGTTCTACTGGCTGATGTTACTACTGTTCTACAGGCTGATGTTCTACCGTTCTACTATCTACTGGCTGATGTTACTACTGTTCTACTGGATGATGTTACTACTGTTCTACTGGCTGATGTTCCTACTGTTCTACTGGCTGATGTTCTACTGTTCTACTGGCTGACTGGCTGATGTTACTACTGTTCTACTGGCTGATGTTACTACTGTTCTACTGGCTGATGTTACTACTGGCTGATGTTCTACTGTTCTACTATCTACTGGCTGATGTTACTACTGTTCTACTGGCTGATGTTACTACTGTTCTACTGGCTGATGTTACTACTGTTCTACTGGCTGATGTTCTACTGTTCTACTGGCTGATGTTACTACTGTTCTACTGGCTGATGTTACTACTGTTCTACTGGCTGATGTTACTACTGTTCTACTGGCTGATGTTCTACTGTTCTACTGGCTGATGTTCTACTGTTCTACTGGCTGATGTTACTACTGTTCTACTGGCTGATGTTCTACTGTTCTACTATCTACTGTTCTGATGTTACTACTGTTCTACTGGCTGATGTTACTACTGTTCTACTGGCTGATGTTACTACTGTTCTACTGGCTGATGTTACTACTGTTCTATGGATGATGTTACTACTGTTCTACTGGCTGATGTTACTACTGTTCTACTGGCTGATGTTACTACTATCTACTGGCTGATGTTACTACTGTTCTACTGGCTGATGTTACTACTGTTCTACTGGCTGATGTTACTACTGTTCTACTGGCTGATGTTCTACTGTTCGACTGGCTGATGTTACTACTGTTCTACTGGCTGATGTTCTACTGTTCTACTGGCTGATGTTACTACTGTTCTACTGGCTGATGTTCTACTGTTCTACTATCTACTGGCTGATGTTACTACTGTTCTACTGGCTGATGTTCTAATATCTACTGGCTGATGTTACTACTGTTCTACTGGCTGATGTTCTACTATCTACTGGCTGATGTTACTACTGTTCTACTGGCTGATGTTCTACTATCTACTGGCTGATGTTACTACTGTTCTACTGGCTGATGTTCTACTATCTACTGGCTGATGTTACTACTGTTCTACTATCTACTGGCTGATGTTACTACTGTTCTACTGGCTGATGTTACTACTGTTCTACTGGCTGATGTTACTACTGTTCTACTAGCTGATGTTCTACTATCTACTGGCTGATGTTACTACTGTTCTACTGGCTGATGTTACTACTGTTCTACTGGCTGATTTTACTACTGTTCTACTGGCTGATGTTCTACTATCTACTGGCTGATGTTACTACTGTTCTACTGGCTGATGTTACTACTGTTCTACTGGCTGATGTTACTGTTCTGTTCTACTGGCTGATCTACTACTGGCTGATGTTACTACTGTTATACTGGCTGATGTTATGTTCTACTATCTACTGGCTGATGTTACTACTGTTCTACTGGCTGATGTTACTACTGTTCTACTGGCTGATGTTACTACTGTTCTACTGGCTGATGTTCTACTGGCTGATGTTACTACTGTTCTACTGGCTGATGTTCTACTGTTCTACTGGCTGATGTTACTACTGTTCTACTGGCTGATGTTCTACTGTTCTACTGGCTGATGTTACTACTGTTCTACTGGCTGATGTTCTACTGTTCTACTGGCTGATGTTCTACTGATGTTGGCTGATGTTCTACTGTTCTACTGGCTGATGTTACTACTGTTCTACTGGCTGATGTTCTACTGTTCTACTGGCTGATGTTACTACTGTTCTACTGGCTGATGTTCTACTGTTCTACTGGCTGATGTTACTACTGTTCTACTGGCTGATGTTACTACTGTTCTACTGGCTGATGTTACTACTGTTCTACTGGCTGATGTTCTACTGTTCTACTATCTACTGGCTGATGTTACTACTGTTCTACTGGATGATGTTACTACTGTTCTACTGGCTGATGTTACTACTGTTATACTGGCTGATGTTCTACTGTTTTACTGGCTGATGTTCTACTGTTCTACTGGCTGATGTTACTACTGTTCTACTGGCTGATGTTACTACTGTTCTACGGCTGTTCTACTATCTACTGGCTGATGTTCTACTGTTCTACTGGCTGATGTTCTACTGTTCTACTGGCTGATGTTACTACTGTTCTACTGGCTGATGTTCTACTATCTACTGGCTGATGTTACTACTGTTCTACTGGCTGATGTTACTACTGTTCTACTGGCTGATGTTCTACTGTTCTACTGGGCTGATGTTACTACTGTTCTACTGGATGATGTTACTACTGTTCTACTGGCTGATGTTACTACTGTTCTACTGGCTGATGTTCTACTGTTCTACTGGCTGATGTTACTACTGTTCTACTGGCTGATGTTACTACTGTTCTGGCTGATGTTCTACTGTTCTACTGGCTGATGTTCTACTGTTCTACTGGCTGATGTTACTACTGTTCTACTGGCTGATGTTACTACTGTTCTACTGGCTGATGTTCTACTGTTCTACTGGCTGATGTTACTACTGTTCTACTGGCTGATGTTACTACTGTTCTACGGCTGTTCTACTATCTACTGGCTGATGTTCTACTGTTCTACTATCTACTGGCTGATGTTACTACTGTTCTACTGGCTGATGTTACTACTGTTCTACTGGCTGATGTTCTACTGTTCTACTATCTACTGGCTGATGTTACTACTGTTCTACTGGCTGATGTTACTACTGTTCTACTGGCTGATGTTACTACTGTTCTACTGGCTGATGTTCTACTGTTCTACTGGCTGATGTTCTACTGTTCTACTGGCTGATGTTCTACTGTTCTACTGGCTGATGTTACTACTGTTCTACTGGCTGATGTTACTACTGTTCTACTATCTACTGGCTGATGTTCTACTGTTCTACTGGCTGATGTTACTACTGTTCTACTGGCTGATGTTACTACTGTTCTACTGGCTGATGTTACTACTGTTCTACTGGCTGATGTTACTACTGTTCTACTGGGCTGATGTTACTACTGTTCTACTGGCTGATGTTACTACTGTTCTACTATGTTCTACTGTTCTACTGGCTGATGTTACTACTGTTCTACTGTTCTACTGGCTGATGTTCTACTGTTCTACTGGCTGATGTTACTACTGTTCTACTGGCTGATGTTACTACTGTTCTACTGGCTGATGTTCTACTGTTCTACTGGCTGATGTTACTACTGTTCTACTGGCTGATGTTACTACTGTTCTACTGGCTGATGTTACTACTGTTCTACTGGCTGATGTTACTACTGTTCTACTGGCTGATGTTACTACTGTTCTACTGGCTGATGTTACTACTGTTCTACTGGCTGATGTTACTACTGTTCTACTGGCTGATGTTACTACTGTTCTACTGGCTGATGTTACTGTTCTACTGTTCTACTGGCTGATGTTACTACTGTTCTACTGGCTGATGTTACTACTGTTCTACTGGCTGATGTTACTACTGTTCTACTGGCTGACTGGCTGATGTTCTACTGTTCTACTGGCTGATGTTACTACTGTTCTACTGATGTTACTACTGTTCTACTGGCTGATGTTACTACTGTTCTACTGGCTGATGTTACTACTGTTCTACTGGCTGATGTTCTACTGTTCGACTGGCTGATGTTACTACTGTTCTACTGGCTGATGTTCTACTGTTCTACTGGCTGATGTTACTACTGTTCTAATGGCTGATGTTCTACTGTTCTACTATCTACTGGCTGATGTTACTACTGTTCTACTAGCTGATGTTCTACTATCTACTGGCTGATGTTACTACTGTTCTACTGGCTGATGTTACTACTGTTCTACTGGCTGATTTTACTACTGTTCTACTGGCTGATGTTCTACTGGCTGATGTTACTACTGTTCTACTGGCTGATGTTACTACTGTTCTACTGGCTGATGTTACTACTGTTCTACTGGCTGATGTTCTACTGTTCTACTGGCTGATGTTACTACTGTTCTACTGGCTGATGTTCTACTGTTCTACTGGCTGATGTTACTACTGTTCTATGTTACTGGCTGATGTTACTACTGTTCTACTATCTACTGGCTGATGTTACTACTGTTCTACTAGCTGATGTTCTACTATCTACTGGCTGATGTTACTACTGTTCTACTGGCTGATGTTACTACTGTTCTACTGGCTGATGTTACTACTGTTCTACTGGCTGATGTTCTACTATCTACTGGCTGATGTTACTACTGTTCTACTGGCTGATGTTACTACTGTTCTACTGGCTGATGTTACTACTGTTCTACTGTTCTACTGGCTGATGTTACTAATGTTCTACTGGCTGATGTTACTACTGTTATACTGGCTGATGTTACTACTGTTCTACTATCTACTGGCTGATGTTCTACTGTTCTACTGGCTGATGTTACTACTGTTCTACTGGCTGATGTTACTACTGTTCTACTGGCTGATGTTCTACTATCTACTGGCTGATGTTACTACTGTTCTACTGGCTGATGTTCTACTGTTCTACTGGCTGATGTTACTACTGTTCTACTGGCTGATGTTACTACTGTTCTACTGGCTGATGTTACTACTGTTCTACTGGCTGATGGTCCTACTATTCTACTGGCTGATGTTCTACTATTCTACTGGCTGATGTTCTACTGTTCTACTGGCTGATGTTCTACTGTTCTACTATCTACTGGCTGATGTTACTACTGTTCTACTGGCTGTTGTTACTACTGTTCTACTATCTACTGGCTGATGTTACTAATGTTCTACTGGCTGATGTTACTACTGTTCTACTGGCTGATGTTCTACTGTTCTATTGGCTGATGTTACTACTGTTCTACTGTTCTACTATCTACTGGCTGATGTTACTACTGTTCTACTGGCTGATGTTACTACTGTTCTACTGGCTGATGTTCTACTATCTACTGGCTGATGTTACTACTGTTCTACTGGCTGATCTACTGTTCTACTGGCTGATGTTACTACTGTTCTACTGTTCTACTGGCTGATGTTCTACTGTTCTACTGGCTGATGTTCTACTGTTCTACTGGCTGATGTTACTACTGTTCTACTGGCTGATGTTACTACTGTTCTACGTCTGTTGTTCTACTATCTACTGGCTGATGTTCTACTGTTCTACTGGCTGATGTTCTACTGTTCTACTGGCTGATGTTACTACTGTTCTACTGGCTGATGTTCTACTGTTCTACTGGCTGATGTTACTACTGTTCTACTGGCTGATGTTCTACTGTTCTACTGGCTGATGTTACTACTGTTCTATGGATGATGTTACTACTGTTCTACTGGCTGATGTTCCTACTGTTCTACTGGCTGATGTTCTACTGTTCTACTATCTACTGGCTGATGTTACTACTGTTCTACTGGATGATGTTACTACTGTTCTACTGGCTGATGTTACTACTGTTATACTGGCTGATGTTCTACTGTTTTACTGGCTGATGTTCTACTGTTCTACTGGCTGATGTTACTATTGTTCTACTGGCTGATGTTACTACTGTTCTACGGCTGTTCTACTATCTACTGGCTGATGTTCTACTGTTCTACTGGCTGATGTTCTACTGTTCTACTGGCTGATGTTACTACTGTTCTACTGGCTGATGTTCTACTATCTACTGGCTGATGTTACTACTGTTCTACTGGCTGATGTTCTACTGTTCTACTATCTACTGGCTGATGTTCTACTGTTCTATCTACTGGCTGATGTTACTACTGTTCTATGGATGATGTTACTACTGTTCTACTGGCTGATGTTACTACTGTTCTACAGGCTGATGTTCTACCGTTCTACTATCTACTGGCTGATGTTACTACTGTTCTACTGGATGATGTTACTACTGTTCTACTGGCTGATGTTCCTACTGTTCTACTGGCTGATGTTCTACTGTTCTACTATCTACTGGCTGATGTTACTACTGTTCTACTGGCTGATGTTACTACTGTTCTACTGGCTGATGTTACTACTGTTTTACTGGCTGATGTTCTACTGTTCTACTGGCTGATGTTCTACTGTTCTACTGGCTGATGTTACTACTGTTCTACTGGCTGATGTTACTACTGTTCTACGGCTGTTGTTCTACTATCTACTGGCTGATGTTCTACTGTTCTACTGGCTGATGTTCTACTGTTCTACTGGCTGATGTTACTACTGTTCTACTATCTACTGGCTGATGTTACTACTGTTCTACTGGCTGATGTTACTACTGTTCTACTGGCTGATGTTACTACTGTTCTACTGGCTGATGTTACTACTGTTCTACTGGCTGATGTTACTACTGTTCTACTGGCTGATGTTACTAATGTTCTACTGGCTGATGTTACTACTGTTATACTGGCTGATGTTACTACTGTTATACTGGCTGATGTTACTACTGTTCTACTATCTACTGGCTGATGTTCTACTGTTCTACTGGCTGATGTTACTACTGTTCTACTGGCTGATGTTACTACTGTTCTACTGGCTGATGTTCTACTATCTACTGGCTGATGTTACTACTGTTCTACTGGCTGATGTTCTACTGTTCTACTGGCTGATGTTACTACTGTTCTACTGGCTGATGTTACTACTGTTCTACTGGCTGATGTTACTACTGTTCTACTGGCTGATGTTCTACTGTTCTACTGGCTGATGTTACTACTGTTCTACTGGCTGATGTTCTACTGTTCTACTGGCTGATGTTACTACTGTTCTACTATCTACTAGCTGATGTTACTACTGTTCTACTGGCTGATGTTCTACTGTTCTACTATCTACTGGCTGATGTTACTACTGTTCTACTGGCTGATGGTCCTACTATTCTACTGGCTGATGTTCTACTGTTCTACTGGCTGATGTTACTACTGTTCTACTGTTCTACTGGCTGATGTTACTACTGTTCTACTGGCTGATGTTACTACTGTTCTACTGGCTGATGTTCTACTATCTACTGGCTGATGTTACTACTGTTCTACTGGCTGATGTTACTACTGTTCTACTGGCTGATGTTACTACTGTTCTACTGGCTGATGTTACTACTGTTCTACTGGCTGATGTTACTACTGTTCTACTGGCTGATGTTACTACTGTTCTACTGGCTGATGTTACTACTGTTCTACTATTCTGTTGATGCTTGTTCTACTATCTACTGGCTGATGTTCTACTGTTCTACTGGCTGATGTTACTACTGTTCTACTGGCTGATGTTACTACTGTTCTACTGGCTGATGTTACTACTGTTCTACTGGCTGATGTTACTACTGTTCTACTGGCTGATGTTACTACTGTTCTACTATCTACTGGCTGATGTTACTACTGTTCTACTGGCTGATGTTACTACTGTTCTACTGGCTGATGTTACTACTGTTCTACTGGCTGATGTTCTACTGTTCTACTATCTACTGGCTGATGTTACTACTGTTCTACTGGCTGATGTTACTACTGTTCTACTGGCTGATGTTACTACTGTTATACTGGCTGATGTTCTACTGTTTTACTGGCTGATGTTCTACTGTTCTACTGGCTGATGTTACTACTGTTCTACTGGCTGATGTTACTACTGTTCTACTGGCTGTTCTACTATCTACTGGCTGATGTTACTACTGTTCTACTGGCTGATGTTCTACTGTTCTACTGGCTGATGTTACTACTGTTCTACTGGCTGATGTTCTACTGTTCTACTGGCTGATGTTACTACTGTTCTACTGGCTGATGTTCTACTGTTCTACTATCTACTGGCTGATGTTACTACTGTTCTACTATCTACTGGCTGATGTTACTACTGTTCTACTGGATGATGTTACTACTGTTCTACTGGCTGATGTTCCTACTGTTCTACTGGCTGATGTTCTACTGTTCTACTATCTACTGGCTGATGTTACTACTGTTCTACTGGCTGATGTTACTACTGTTCTACTGGCTGATGTTACTACTGTTCTACTGGCTGATGTTCTACTGTTCTACTATCTACTGGCTGATGTTACTACTGTTCTACTGGCTGATGTTACTACTGTTCTACTGGCTGATGTTACTACTGTTCTACTGGCTGATGTTCTACTGTTCTACTGGCTGATGTTACTACTGTTCTACTGGCTGATGTTACTACTGTTCTACTGGCTGATGTTACTACTGTTCTACTGGCTGATGTTCTACTATCTACTGTGTTACTACTGTTCTACTGGCTGATGTTACTACTGTTCTACTGGCTGATGTTACTACTGTTCTACTGGCTGATGTTACTACTGTTCTACTGGCTGATGTTCTACTGTTCTATCTGGCTGATGTTACTACTGTTCTACTGGCTGATGTTACTACTGTTCTACTGGCTGATGTTCTATGTTCTACTATCTACTGGCTGATGTTACTACTGTTCTACTGGCTGATGTTACTACTGTTCTACTGGCTGATGTTACTACTGTTCTACTGGCTGATGTTACTACTGTTCTACTGGCTGATGTTACTACTGTTCTACTGGCTGATGTTACTACTGTTCTACTGGCTGATGTTACTACTGTTCTACTGGCTGATGTTACTACTGTTCTACTGGCTGATGTTCTACTGTTCTACTGGCTGATGTTACTACTGTTCTACTGGCTGATGTTACTACTGTTCTACTGGCTGATGTTACTACTGTTCTACTGGCTGATGTTACTACTGTTCTACTGGCTGATGTTACTACTGTTCTACTGGCTGATGTTACTACTGTTCTACTGGCTGATGTTACTACTGTTCTACTGGCTGATGTTACTACTGTTCTACTGTTCTACTGGCTGATGTTACTACTGTTCTACTGGCTGATGTTACTACTGTTCTACTGGCTGATGTTACTACTGTTCTACTGGCTGATGTTACTACTGTTCTACTGGCTGATGTTCTACTGATCTACTGGCTGATGTTACTACTGTTCTACTGGCTGATGTTACTACTGTTCTACTGGCTGATGTTCTACTGTTCTACTTCTACTGGCTGATGTTACTACTGTTCTACTGGCTGATGTTACTACTGTTCTACTGGCTGATGTTACTACTGTTCTACTGGCTGATGTTACTACTGTTCTACTGGCTGATGTTCTACTGTTCTACTGGCTGATGTTCTACTGTTCTACTGGCTGATGTTACTACTGTTCTACTGGCTGATGTTACTACTGTTCTACGGCTGTTCTACTATCTACTGGCTGATGTTCTACTGTTCTACTGGCTGATGTTCTACTGTTCTACTGGCTGATGTTACTACTGTTCTACTGGCTGATGTTCTACTATCTACTGGCTGATGTTACTACTGTTCTACTGGCTGATGTTCTACTGTTCTACTATCTACTGGCTGATGTTCTACTGTTATACTATCTACTGGCTGATGTTACTACTGTTCTACTGGCTGATGTTACTACTGTTCTACTGGCTGATGTTACTACTGTTCTACTGGCTGATGTTCTACTGTTCTACTATCTACTGGCTGATGTTACTACTGTTCTACTGGCTGATGTTACTACTGTTCTACTGGCTGATGTTCTACTGTTCTACTGGCTGATGTTACTACTGTTCTACTATCTACTGGCTGATGTTCTACTGTTCTACTGGCTGATGTTGCTACTGTTCTACTGTTCTACTGGCTGATGTTCTACTGTTCTACTGGCTGATGTTACTACTGTTCTACTGGCTGATGTTACTACTGTTCTACTGGCTGATGTTACTACTGTTCTACTTGATGTTACTACTGTTCTACTGTTCTACTGTTCTACTGATGTTAATACTGTTCTACTGGCTGATGTTACTACTGTTCTACTGGCTGATGTTACTACTGTTCTACTATCTACTGGCTGATGTTACTACTGGCTGATGTTACTACTGTTCTACTGGCTGATGTTACTACTGTTCTACTGGCTGATGTTACTACTGTTCTACTGGCTGATGTTCTACTGTTCTACTGGCTGATGTTACTACTGTTCTACTGGCTGATGTTCTACTGTTCTACTGGCTGATGTTACTACTGTTCTACTGGTTCTATGTTACTACTGTTCTACTGGCTGATGTTACTACTGTTCTACTGGCTGATGTTCTACTGTTCTACTGGCTGATGTTACTACTGTTCTACTGGCTGATGTTCTACTATCTACTGTTCTACTGTTCTACTGGCTGATGTTCTACTACTACTGGCTGATGTTACTACTGTTCTACTGGCTGATGTTACTACTGTTCTACTGATGTTACTACTGTTCTACTGGCTGATGTTACTACTGTTCTACTGGCTGATGTTACTACTGTTCTACTGGCTGATGTTACTACTGTTCTGATGTTACTATCTACTGGCTGATGTTCTACTGTTCTACTGGCTGATGTTCTACTGTTCTACTGGCTGATGTTACTACTGTTCTACTGGCTGATGTTACTACTGTTCTACTGGCTGATGTTACTACTGTTCTACTGGCTGATGTTCTACTATCTACTGGCTGATGTTACTACTGTTCTACTGGCTGATGTTCTACTGTTCTACTGGCTGATGTTACTACTGTTCTGATGTTACTACTGTTCTACTGGCTGATGTTACTACTGTTCTACTGGCTGATGTTCTACTGTTCTACTGGCTGATGTTCTACTGTTCTACTGGCTGATGTTACTACTGTTCTACTGGCTGATGTTACTACTGTTCTACTGGCTGATGTTACTACTGTTCTACTGGCTGATGTTCTACTGTTCTACTGGCTGATGTTCTACTGTTCTACTATCTACTGGCTGATGTTACTACTGTTCTACTGGCTGATGTTACTACTGTTCTACTGGCTGATGTTCTACTGTTCTACTATCTACTGGCTGATGTTACTACTGTTCTACTGGCTGATGTTACTACTGTTCTACTGGCTGATGTTACTACTGTTCTACTGGCTGATGTTCTACTACTGTTCTGATGTTACTGTTACTACTGTTCTACTGGCTGATGTTACTACTGTTCTACTGGCTGATGTTCTACTGTTCTACTGGCTGATGTTCTACTGTTCTACTACTGGCTGATGTTACTACTGTTCTACTGGACTGATGTTACTACTGTTCTACTGGCTGATGTTACTACTGTTCTACTGGCTGATGTTCTACTGTTCTACTATCTACTGGCTGATGTTACTACTGTTCTACTGGCTGATGTTACTACTGTTCTACTGGCTGATGTTACTACTGTTCTACTGGCTGATGTTCTACTGTTCTACTGGCTGATGTTCTACTGTTCTACTGGCTGATGTTACTACTGTTCTACTGGCTGATGTTACTACTGTTCTACTGGCTGATGTTCTACTGTTCTACTATCTACTGGCTGATGTTCTACTATCTACTGGCTGATGTTCTACTATCTACTGGCTGATGTTACTACTGTTCTACTGGCTGATGTTCTACTGTTCTACTATCTACTGGCTGATGTTACTACTGTTCTATGGATGATGTTACTACTGTTCTACTGGCTGATGTTACTACTGTTCTACTGGCTGATGTTACTACTATCTACTGGCTGATGTTACTACTGTTCTACTGGCTGATGTTACTACTGTTCTACTGGCTGATGTTACTACTGTTCTACTGGCTGATGTTCTACTGTTCTACTGGCTGATGTTACTACTGTTCTACTGGCTGATGTTCTACTGTTCTACTGGCTGATGTTACTACTGTTCTACTGGCTGATGTTACTACTGTTCTACTGGCTGATGTTCTAATGTTCTACTGGCTGATGTTACTACTGTTCTACTGGCTGATGTTCTACTATCTACTGGCTGATGTTACTACTGTTCTACTGGCTGATCTACTGTTCTACTGGCTGATGTTACTACTGTTCTACTGGCTGATGTTACTACTGTTCTACTGGCTGATGTTACTACTGTTCTACTGGCTGATGTTCTACTATCTACTGGCTGATGTTACTACTGTTCTACTATCTACTGGCTGATGTTACTACTGTTCTACTGGCTGATGTTACTACTGTTCTACTGGCTGATGTTACTACTGTTCTACTAGCTGATGTTCTACTATCTACTGGCTGATGTTACTACTGTTCTACTGGCTGATGTTACTACTGTTCTACTGGCTGATGTTACTACTGTTCTACTGGCTGATGTTCTACTATCTACTGGCTGATGTTACTACTGTTCTACTGGCTGATGTTACTACTGTTCTACTGGCTGATGTTACTACTGTTCTACTGTTCTACTGGCTGATGTTACTAATGTTCTACTGGCTGATGTTACTACTGTTATACTGGCTGATGTTACTACTGTTATACTGGCTGATGTTACTACTGTTCTACTGGCTGATGTTACTACTGTTCTACTGGCTGATGTTACTACTGTTCTACTGGCTGATGTTACTACTTTCTACTGGCTGATGTTCTACTATTCTATGGCTGATGTTACTACTGTTCTACTGGCTGATGTTCTACTGTCTACTGGCTGATGTTACTACTGTTCTACTGGCTGATGTTACTACTGTTCTACTGGCTGATGTTACTACTGTTCTACTGGCTGATGTTACTACTGTTCTACTGGCTTGATGTTACTACTGTTCTATTCTACTGGCTGATGTTACTACTGTTCTACTGGCTGATGTTACTACTGTTCTACTATCTACTACTGGCTGATGTTACTACTGTTCTACTGGCTGATGTTACTACTGTTCTACTGGCTGATGTTACTACTGTTCTACTGGCTGATGTTACTACTGTCTACTGGCTGATGTTACTACTTCTACTGGCTGATGTTACTACTGTTCTACTGGCTGATGTTACTACTGTTCTACTGGCTGATGTTCTACTATTCTACTGGCTGATGTTACTACTGTTCTATGTTCTGATGTTACTACTGTTCTACTGGCTGATGTTACTACTGTTCTACTCTACTGGCTGATGTTACTACTGTTCTACTGGCTGATGTTCTACTGTTCTACTGGCTGATGTTGTTACTTTCTTCTACTGGCTGATGTTACTACTGTTCTACTGGCTGATGTTACTACTGTTCTACTATGTTCTACTGGCTGATGTTCTACTGTTCTACTGGCTGATGTTACTACTGTTCTACTGGCTGATGTTACTACTGTTCTACTGGCTGATGTTACTACTGTTCTACTGGCTGATGTTACTACTGTTCTACTGGCTGATGTTACTACTGTTCTACTGGCTGATGTTACTACTGTTCTACTGGCTGATGTTACTACTGTTCTACTGGCTGATGTTCTACTGTTCTACTGGCTGATGTTACTACTGTTCTACTGGCTGATGTTACTCTACTGTGATGTTACTACTGTTCTACTGGCTGATGTTACTACTGTTCTACTGGCTGATGTTACTACTGTTCTACTGGCTGATGTTACTACTGTTCTACTGTTCTACTGGCTGATGTTACTACTGTTCTACTGGCTGATGTTACTACTGTTCTACTGGCTGATGTTCTACTGTTCTACTGTTCTACTGTCTGATGTTACTACTGTTCTACTGGCTGATGTTCTACTGTTCTACTGGCTGATGTTACTACTGTTACTATCTACTGGCTGATGTTACTACTGTTCTACTGGCTGATGTTACTACTGTTCTACTGGCTGATGTTACTACTGTTCTACTGGCTGATGTTACTACTGTTCTACTGGCTGATGTTACTACTGTTCTACTGGCTGATGTTCTACTATCTACTGGCTGATGTTCTACTGTTCTACTGGCTGATGTTACTGTTCTACTGGCTGATGTTACTACTGTTCTACTGGCTGATGTTACTACTGTTCTACTGGCTGATGTTACTACTGTTATACTGGCTGATGTTACTACTGTTCTACTATCTACTGGCTGATGTTCTACTGTTCTACTGGCTGATGTTACTACTGTTCTACTGGCTGATGTTACTACTGTTCTACTGGCTGATGTTACTACTGTTCTACTGGCTGATGTTACTACTGTTCTACTGGCTGATGTTACTACTGTTCTACTGGCTGATGTTACTACTGTTCTACTGGCTGATGTTCTACTGTTCTACTGGCTGATGTTCTACTGTTCTACTGTTCTACTGGCTGATGTTACTACTGTTCTACTGGCTGATGTTACTACTGTTCTACTGTTCTACTGGCTGATGTTCTACTGTTCTACTGGCTGATGTTACTACTGTTCTACTGGCTGATGTTACTACTGTTCTACTGGCTGATGTTACTACTGTCTACTGGCTGATGTTACTACTGTTCTACTGTTCTGATGTTACTACTGTTCTACTGGCTGATGTTACTACTGTTCTACTGGCTGATGTTCTACTGTTCTACTATCTACTGGCTGATGTTACTACTGTTCTACTGGCTGATGTTACTACTGTTCTACTGGCTGATGTTACTACTGTTCTACTGGCTGATGTTACTACTGTTCTACTGGCTGATGTTACTACTGTTCTACTGGCTGATGTTACTACTGTTCTACTGGCTGATGTTACTACTGTTCTACTGGCTGATGTTACTACTGTTCTACTGGCTGATGTTCTACTGTTCTACTGGCTGATGTTACTACTGTTCTGATGTTACTATCTACTGTTCTACTGGCTGATGTTCTACTGTTCTACTGGCTGATGTTACTACTGTTCTACTGGCTGATGTTACTACTGTTCTACTGGCTGATGTTACTACTGTTCTACTGGCTGATGTTACTACTGTTCTACTGGCTGATGTTACTACTGGCTGATGTTACTACTGTTCTACTGGCTGATGTTCTACTGTTCTACTGGCTGATGTTACTACTGTTCTACTGGCTGATGTTCTACTGTTCTACTGGATGTTACTGACTGTTCTACTGGCTGATGTTACTACTGTTCTACTGGCTGATGTTACTACTGTTCTACTGTCTACTGGCTGATGTTACTACTGTTCTACTGGCTGATGTTACTACTGTTCTACTGGCTGATGTTACTACTGTTCTATGTTACTGGCTGATGTTCTACTATCTACTGGCTGATGTTACTACTGTTCTACTGGCTGATGTTACTACTGTTCTACTGGCTGATGTTACTACTGTTCTACTGGCTGATGTTCTACTGTTCTACTGGCTGATGTTACTACTGTTCTACTGGCTGATGTTACTACTGTTCTACTGGCTGATGTTACTACTGTTCTACTGGCTGATGTTACTGTTCTACTGGCTGATGTTCTACTATCTACTGGCTGATGTTACTACTGTTCTACTGGCTACTGATGTTACTTACTACTGATGTTACTACTGTTCTACTGGCTGATGTTCTACTGTTCTACTATCTACTGGCTGATGTTACTACTGTTCTACTGGCTGATGTTCTACTATGTTCTACTGGCTGATGTTACTACTGTTCTACTGGCTGATGTTCTACTACTGGCTGATGTTACTACTGTTCTACTGGCTGATGTTACTACTGTTCTACTGGCTGATGTTCTACTGTTCTACTGGTTACTGATGTTCTACTGTTCTACTGGCTGATGTTACTACTGTTCTACTGGCTGATGTTACTACTGTTCTACTGGCTGATGTTACTACTGTTCTACTGGCTGATGTTCTACTGTTCTACTGATGTTCTACTGGCTGATGTTACTACTGTTCTACTGGCTGATGTTACTACTGTTCTACTGTTCTACTGGCTGATGTTACTACTGTTCTACTGGCTGATGTTCTACTGTTCTACTGGCTGATGTTCTACTGTTCTACTGGCTGATGTTACTACTGTTCTACTGGCTGATGTTACTACTGTTCTACTGGCTGATGTTACTACTGTTCTACTGGCTGATGTTCTACTGTTCTACTGGCTGATGTTACTACTATCTACTGGCTGATGTTACTACTGTTCTACTGGCTGATGTTCTGTTCTACTTCTACTGGCTGATGTTACTACTGTTCTATGGCTGATGTTACTACTGTTCTACTGGCTGATGTTACTACTGTTCTACTGGCTGATGTTACTACTGTTCTACTGGCTGATGTTACTACTGTTCTACTGGCTGATGTTACTACTGTTCTACTGGCTGATGTTACTACTGTTCTACTGGCTGATGTTCTACTGTTCTACTGATGTTACTACTGTTCTGATGTTACTACTGTTCTACTGGCTGATGTTACTACTGTTCTACTGGCTGATGTTACTACTGTTCTACTGGCTGATGTTACTACTGTTCTACTGGCTGATGTTCTACTGTTCTACTGGCTGATGTTACTACTGTTCTACTGGCTGATGTTATGTTACTACTGTTCTACTGGCTGATGTTACTACTGTTCTACTGGCTGATGTTCTACTGTCTACTGGCTGATGTTACTACTGTTCTACTGGCTGATGTTCTACTGTTCTACTACTGGTTACTACTGTTCTACTACTGTTCTACTGGCTGATGTTACTACTGTTCTACTGGCTGATGTTACTACTGTTCTACTGGCTGATGTTACTACTGTTCTACTGGCTGATGTTCTACTATTCTACTGGCTGATGTTACTACTGTTCTACTGGCTGTTGTTACTACTGTTCTACTGGTTCTGATGTTACTACTGTTCTACTGGCTGATGTTACTACTGTTCTACTGGCTGATGTTACTACTGTTCTACTGGCTGATGTTCTACTGTTCTACTGGCTGATGTTACTGGCTGATGTTCTACTGTTCTACTGGCTGATGTTACTACTGTTCTACTGGCTGATGTTACTACTGTTCTACTGGCTGATGTTCTACTACTTCTACTGGCTGATGTTACTACTGTTCTACTGGCTGATGTTACTACTGTTCTACTGGCTGATGTTACTACTGTTCTACTGGCTGATGTTACTACTGTTCTACTGGCTGATGTTACTACTGTTCTACTGGCTGATGTTACTACTGTTCTACTGGCTGATGTTACTACTACTGTTCTACTGGCTGATGTTACTACTACTATGTTCTACTGGCTGATGTTACTACTGTTCTACTACTGGCTGATGTTCTACTGTTCTACTGGCTGATGTTACTACTGTTCTACTGGCTGATGTTACTACTGTTCTACTGGCTGATGTTACTACTGTTCTACTGGCTGATGTTACTACTGTTCTACTGGCTGATGTTACTACTGTTCTACTGGCTGATGTTACTACTGTTCTACTGATGTTCTACTGTTCTGATGTTCTACTGATGTTACTACTGTTCTACTGGCTGATGTTACTACTGTTCTACTGGCTGATGTTACTACTGGCTGGCTGATGTTCTACTGTTCTACTGGCTGATGTTACTACTGTTCTACTGGCTGATGTTCTACTGTTCTACTGGCTGATGTTACTACTGTTCTATCTACTGGCTGATGTTACTACTGTTCTACTGGCTGATGTTACTACTGTTCTACTGGCTGATGTTACTACTGTTCTACTGGCTGATGTTACTACTGTTCTACTGGCTGATGTTACTACTGTTCTACTGGTGATGTTACTACTGTTCTACTGGCTGATGTTACTACTGTTCTACTGGCTGATGTTACTACTGTTCTACTGGCTGATGTTACTACTGTTCTACTGGCTGATGTTACTGTTCTACTACTGTTCTACTGGCTGATGTTACTACTGTTCTACTACTGGCTGATGTTACTACTGTTCTACTGGCTGATGTTACTACTGTTCTACTGTTCTACTGGCTGATGTTACTACTGTTCTACTGGCTGATGTTACTACTGTTCTACTGGCTGATGATGTTCTACTGTTCTACTGGCTGATGTTACTACTGTTGATGTTACTACTGTTCTACTGGCTGATGTTACTACTGTTCTACTGGCTGATGTTACTACTGTTCTACTGGCTGATGTTACTACTGTTCTACTGGCTGATGTTACTACTGTTCTACTGGCTGATGTTACTACTGTTCTACTGGCTGATGTTACTACTGTTCTACTGGCTGATGTTACTACTGTCTATCACTGATGTTACTACTGTTCTACTGGCTGATGTTACTACTGTTCTACTGGCTGATGTTACTACTGTTCTACTGTTCTACTGGCTGATGTTACTACTGTTCTACTGGCTGATGTACTACTGTTCTACTGGCTGATGTTACTACTGTTCTACTGGCTGATGTTCTACTATCTACTGGCTGATGTTACTACTGTTCTACTGGCTGATGTTACTACTGTTCTACTGGCTGATGTTACTACTGTTCTACTGATGTTCTGATGATGTTGTTCTACTGGCTGATGTTCTATCTACTGGCTGATGTTACTACTGTTCTACTGGCTGATGTTACTACTGTTCTACTGGCTGATGTTACTACTGTTCTACTGGCTGATGTTACTACTGTTCTACTGGCTGATGTTCTACTGTTCTACTGTTCTACTGGCTACTGATGTTACTACTGTTCTACTGGCTGATGTTACTACTGTTCTACTGGCTGATGTTACTACTGTTCTACTGGCTGATGTTACTACTGTTCTACTGGCTGATGTTACTACTGTTCTACTGGCTGATGTTACTACTGTTCTACTGGCTGATGTTACTACTGTTCTACTGGCTGATGTTCTACTGATGTTACTACTGTTCTACTGATGTTACTACTATTCTACTGGCTGATGTTACTACTGTTCTACTGGCTGATGTTACTACTGTTCTACTGGCTGATGTTACTACTGTTCTACTGGCTGATGTTACTACTGTTCTACTGGCTGATCTACTGTTCTACTGGCTGATGTTCTACTGTTCTACTGGCTGATGTTACTACTGTTCTACTGGCTGATGTTACTACTGTTCTACTGGCTGATGTTACTACTGTTCTACTGGCTGATGTTACTACTGTTCTACTGGCTGATGTTACTACTGTTCTGTTCTACTATCTACTGCTGATGTTACTACTGTTCTACTGGCTGATCTACTGGCTGATGTTACTACTGTTCTATGGATGATGTTACTACTGTTCTACTGGCTGATGTTACTACTGTTCTACTGGCTGATGTTACTACTGTTCTGACTGATGATCTACTGTTCTACTGGCTGATGTTACTACTGTTCTACTGGCTGATGTTACTACTGTTCTACTACTGTTCTACTGGCTGATGTTCTGTTCTACTGGCTGATGTTACTACTGTTCTACTGGCTGATGTTACTACTGTTCTACTGGCTGATGTTACTACTGTTCTACTGGCTGATGTTACTACTGTTCTACTGTTCTACTGGTTGATGTTCTACTGTTCTACTGGCTGATGTTACTACTGTTCTACTGGCTGATGTTACTACTGTTCTACTGGCTGATGTTACTACTGTTCTACTGGCTGATTCTGTTCTACTGGCTGATGTTACTACTGTTCTACTGGCTGATGTTACTACTGTTCTACTGGCTGATGTTACTACTGTTCTACTGGCTGATGTTACTACTGTTCTACTGGCTGATGTTACTACTGTTCTACTGGCTGATGTTACTACTGATGTTCTACTGTTCTACTGGCTGATGTTACTACTGTTCTACTGGCTGATGTTACTACTGTTCTACTGGCTGATGTTACTACTGTTCTACTGGCTACTATCTACTTGATGTTACTACTGTTCTACTGGCTGATGTTACTACTGTTCTACTGGCTGATGTTACTACTGTTCTACTGGCTGATGTTCTACTGTTCTACTGGCTGATGTTACTACTGTTCTACTGGCTGATGTTCTACTGTTCTACTGGCTGATGTTACTACTGTTCTACTGGCTCTGTTCTACTGGCTGATGTGATGTTACTACTGTTCTACTGGCTGATGTTCTACTATCTACTGGCTGATGTTACTACTGTTCTACTGGCTGATGTTACTACTGTTCTACTGGCTGATGTTCTACTGATTCTACTGGCTGATGTTCTACTGTTCTACTGGCTGATGTTACTACTGTTCTACTGGCTGATGTTACTACTGTTCTACTGGCTGATGTTACTACTGGCTGATGTTACTACTGTTCTACTGGCTGATGTTACTACTGTTCTACTGGTTCTGATGTTACTACTGATTCTACTATTCTACTTGACTGTTGATGTTACTACTGTTCTACTGGCTGATGTTACTACTGTTCTACTGGCTGATGTTACTACTGTTCTACTGGCTGATGTTACTACTGTTCTACTGGCTGATGTTACTACTGTTCTACTGGCTGATGTTACTACTGTTCTACTGGCTGATGTTACTACTGTTCTACTGGCTGATGTTACTACTGTTCTACTGGCTGATGTTACTACTGTTCTACTTGATGTTACTACTGTTCTACTGGCTGATGTTACTACTGTTCTACTGGCTGATGTTACTACTGTTCTACTGGCTGATGTTACTACTGTTCTACTGGCTGATGTTCTACTGGCTGATGTTACTACTGTTCTACTGGCTGATGTTACACTGTTCTACTATCTACTGGCTGATGTTACTACTGTTCTACTGGCTGATGTTACTTACTGTTCTACTGGCTGATGTTCTACTGTTCTACTGGCTGATGTTACTACTGTTCTACTGTTCTACTGGCTGATGTTACTACTGTTCTACTGGCTGATGTTACTACTGTTCTACTGGCTGATGTTACTACTGTTCTACTGGCTGATGTTACTACTGGCTGATGTTCTACTGTTCTACTGGCTGATGTTTCTACTGTTCTACTGTTCTACTGGCTGATGTTACTACTGTTCTACTGGCTGATGTTACTACTCTACTGGCTGATGTTACTACTGTTCTACTGGCTGATGTTACTACTGACTGTTCTACTGGCTGATGTTACTACTGTTCTACTGGCTGATGTTACTACTGTTCTACTGGCTGATGTTACTACTGTTCTACTGATGTTACTACTACTGTTCTACTGGCTGATGTTACTACTGTTCTACTGGCTGATGTTACTACTGTTCTACTGGCTGATGTTACTACTGTTCTACTGGCTGATGTTACTACTGTTCTACTACATCTGGCTGATGTTCTACTGTTCTACTGGCTGATGTTACTACTGTTCTACTATCTACTGGCTGATGTTACTACTGTTCTACTGGCTGATGTTACTACTGTTCTACTGGCTGATGTTACTACTGTTCTACTGGCTGATGTTACTACTGTTCTACTGTTCTACTGGCTGATGTTACTACTGTTCTACTGGCTGATGTTACTACTGTTCTACTACTGGCTGATGTTACTACTGTTCTACTGGCTGATGTTCTACTACTGGCTGATGTTACTACTACTACTGGCTGATGTTACTACTGTTCTACTGGCTGATGTTACTACTGTTCTACTGGCTGATGTTACTACTGTTCTACTGGCTGATGTTACTACTGTTCTACTGGCTGATGTTACTACTGTTCTATATCACTTGATGTTACTACTGTTCTACTGGCTGATGTTACTACTGTTCTACTGGCTGATGTTCTACTGTTCTACTGGCTGATGTTACTACTGTTCTACTGGCTGATGTTACTACTGTTCTACTGGTTACTGATGTTCTACTGTTCTAACTGTTCTACTGGCTGATGTTCTACTGTTCTACTGGCTGATGTTACTACTGTTCTACTGGCTGATGTTACTGTTCTACTGTTCTACTGGCTGATGTTACTACTGTTCTACTGGCTGATGTTACTACTGTTCTACTGGCTGATGTTACTACTGTTCTACTGGCTGATGTTACTACTACTATCTACTGGCTGATGTTACTACTGTTCTACTGGCTGATGTTACTACTGTTCTACTGGCTGATGTTACTACTGTTCTACTGGCTGATGTTACTACTGTTCTACTGGCTGATGTTACTACTGTTCTACTGGCTGATGTTACTACTGTTCTACTGGCTGATGTTACTACTGTTCTACTGGCTGATGTTACTACTGTTCTACTATCTACTGGCTGATGTTACTACTGTTCTACTGGCTGATGTTCTATGTTCTACTGGCTGATGTTACTACTGTTCTACTGGCTGATGTTACTACTGTTCTACTGGCTGATGTTACTACTGTTCTACTGGCTGATGTTACTACTGTTCTACTACTGGCTGATGTTACTACTGTTCTACTGGCTGATGTTCTACTGTTCTACTGGCTGATGTTACTACTGTTCTACTATCTACTGGCTGATGTTACTACTGTTCTACTGGCTGATGTTACTACTGTTCTGACTGGCTGATGTTACTACTGTTCTACTGGCTGATGTTCTACTGTTCTACTGGCTGATGTTACTACTGTTCTACTGGCTGATGTTACTACTGTTCTACTGGCTGATGTTACTACTGTTCTACTGGCTGATGTTCTACTGTTCTACTGGCTGATGTTACTACTGTTCTACTGGCTGATGTTACTACTGTTCTACTACTGGTTATGTTCTACTACTATCTACCGGCTGATGTTCTACTGTTCTACTGGCTGATGTTACTACTGTTCTACTGGCTGATGTTACTACTACTACTTCTACTGGCTGATGTTACTACTGTTCTACTGGCTGATGTTACTACTGTTCTACTGGCTGATGTTACTACTGTTCTACTGGCTGATGTTACTACTGTTACTATCTGATGTTACTACTGTTCTACTGGCTGATGTTACTACTGTTCTACTGGCTGATGTTCTACTGTCTACTGGCTGATGTTACTACTGTTCTACTGGCTTGATGTTCTACTGTTCTACTGGCTGATGTTACTACTGTTCTACTGATGTTTGCTACTGTTCTACTATCTACTGCTGATGTTACTACTGTTCTACTGGCTGATGTTACTACTATTCTACTGGCTGATGTTACTACTGTTCTACTATCTACTGATGTTACTACTGTTCTACTGGCTGATGTTACTACTGTTCTACTGGCTGATGTTACTACTGTTCTACTGTGATGTTCTACTGGCTGATGTTACTACTGTTCTACTGGCTGATGTTACTACTGTTCTACTGGCTGATGTTACTACTGTTCTACTGGCTGATGTTACTGTTCTACTGGCTGATGTTACTACTGGCTGATGTTACTACTGTTCTACTGGCTGATGTTCTACTGTTCTACTGGCTGATGTTACTACTGTTCTACTGGCTGATGTTACTACTGTTCTACTGGCTGATGTTACTACTGTTCTACTGGCTGATGTTACTACTGTTCTACTATCTACTGGCTGATGTTTACTACTGTTCTACTGGCTGATGTTCTACTGTTCTACTGGCTGATGTTACTACTGTTCTACTATCTACTGATGTTACTACTGTTCTACTGGCTGATGTTCTACTGTTCTACTACTGCTGATGTTACTACTGTTCTACTGGCTGATGTTACTACTGTTCTACTGGCTGATGTTCTACTATGTTCTACTGGCTGATGTTACTACTGTTCTACTGGCTGATGTTACTACTGTTCTACTGGCTGATGTTACTACTGTTCTACTGGCTGATGTTACTACTGTTCTACTGGCTGATGTTCTACTGTTCTACTGGCTGATGTTACTACTGTTCTACTGGCTGATGTTACTACTGTTCTACTGGCTGATGTTCTACTGTTCTACTGGCTGATGTTCTACTGTTCTACTGGCTGATGTTCTACTACTGGCTGATGTTACTACTGGCTATTGATGTTACTACTGTTCTACTGGCTGATGTTACTACTGTTCTACTGGCTGATGTTCTACTGTTCTACTGGCTGATGTTACTACTGTTCTACTGGCTGATGTTCTACTTTCTATCTACTCTGATGTTACTGATGTTCTACTGTTCTACTATCTACTGGCTGATGTTACTACTGTTCTACTGGCTGATGTTACTACTGTTCTACTATGTTACTATGTTCTACTGATGTTCTACTGTTCTACTGGCTGATGTTACTACTGTTCTATCTGGCTGATGTTCTACTGTTCTACTACTACTGGCTGATGTTCTACTGTTCTACTGGCTGATGTTACTACTGTTCTACTGGCTGATGTTCTACTGTTCTACTATCTACTGGCTGATGTTACTACTGTTCTACTGGCTGATGTTACTACTGTTCTACTGGCTGATGTTCTACTGTTCTACTGGCTGATGTTACTACTGTTCTACTGGCTGATGTTCTACTGTTCTACTGGCTGATGTTACTACTGTTCTACTGGCTGATGTTACTACTGTTCTACTGGCTGATGTTACTACTGACTGTTCTACTGTTCTACTGGCTGATGTTACTACTGTTCTACTGGCTGATGTTACTACTGTTCTACTGGCTGATGTTACTACTGTTCTACTGGCTGATGTTACTACTGTTCTACTGGCTGATGTTCTACTGTTCTACTGGCTGATGTTACTACTGTTCTACTGGCTGATTCTACTATCTACTGGCTGATGTTACTACTGTTCTACTGGCTGATGTTACTACTGTTCTACTGGCTGATGTTAATACTGTTCTACTGTTCTAGCTGATGTTACTATGTTCTACTGGCTGATGTTACTGTTCTACTATCTACTGGCTGATGTTACTTCTACTGTTCTGATGTTCTGTTCTGGCTGATGTTACTACTGTTCTACTGGCTGATGTTACTACTGTTCTACTGGCTGATGTTACTACTGTTCTACTGGATGTTACTACTGTTCTATCATTGATGTTCTACTGTTCTGATCATTGTTTACTACTGTTGTTACTGTTCTACTTCTACTGGCTGATGTTACTACTGTTCTACTGGCTGATGTTACTACTGTTCTACTGGCTGATGTTACTACTGTTCTACTGGCTGATGTTACTACTATTCTACTGGCTGATGTTACTACTGTTCTACTGGCTGATGTTCTACTACTACTGGCTGATGTTACTACTATGGCTGATGTTACTACTGTTCTACTGGCTGATGTTACTACTGTTCTACTGGCTGATGTTACTACTATTCTACTGGCTTGATGTTACTACTGTTCTACTGGCTGATGTTACTACTGTTCTACTGGCTGATGTTACTACTGTTCTACTGGCTGATGTTACTACTGTTCTATCTGGCTGATGTTCTACTGTTCTACTGGCTGATGTTACTACTGTTCTACTGGCTGATGTTACTACTGTTCTACTGGCTGATGTTACCTGTTCTACTGGCTGATGTTCTACTGTTCTACTGGCTGATGTTACTACTGTTCTACTGGCTGATGTTACTACTGTTCTACTGGCTGATGTTACTGGATGTTCTACTATCTACTGGCTGATGTCCTACTGTTCTACTGGCTGATGTTCTACTGTTCTACTGGCTGATGTTACTACTGTTCTATCATTGGCTGATGTTACTACTGTTCTACTGGCTGATGTTACTACTGTTCTACTGGCTGATGTTACTACTGTTCTACTGGCTGATGTTACTACTGTTCTACTATCTACTGGCTGATGTTACTACTGTTCTACTGGCTGATGTTCCTACTGTTCTACTGGCTGATGTTACTACTGTTCTACTGGCTGATGTTCTACTGTTCTACTGGCTGATGTTACTACTGTTCTACTGGCTGATGTTACTACTGTTCTACTTGATGTTACTACTGTTCTACATTGATGTTACTACTGTTCTACTGGCTGATGTTCTACTACTGGCTGATGTTACTACTGTTCTACTGGCTGATGTTACTACTGTTCTACTGGCTGATGTTCTACTATCTACTGGCTGATGTTACTACTGTTCTACTGGCTGATGTTACTACTGTTCTACTGGCTGATGTTACTACTGTTCTATGGCTGATGTTACTACTGTTCTACTGGCTGATGTTCTACTGTTCTACTGGCTGATGATGTTCTACTGTTCTACTGGCTGATGTTACTACTGTTCTACTGGCTGATGTTACTACTGTTCTACTGGCTGATGTTACTACTGTTCTACTTCTACTGGCTGATGTTACTACTGTTCTACTGGCTGATGTTACTACTGTTCTACTGGCTGATGTTACTACTGTTCTACTGGCTGATGTTACTACTGTTCTACCATGTGTTACTACTGTTCTACTGGCTGATGTTACTACTGTTCTACTGTTCTACTGGCTGATGTTACTACTGTTCTACTGGCTGATGTTACTACTGTTCTACTGGCTGATGTTACTACTGTTCTACTTCTACTGGCTTGATGTTACTGTTCTACTGGCTGATGTTACTACTGTTCTACTACTGGCTGATGTTACTACTAATTCTACTGGCTGATGTTACTACTGTTCTACTGGCTGATGTTACTGTTCTACTTCTACTGGCTGATGTTACTACTGTTCCCACTGGCTGATGTTCTACTATCTACTGGCTGATGTTACTACTGTTCTACTGGCTGATGTTACTACTGTTCTACTGGCTGATGTTACTACTGTTCTACTGGCTGATGTTACTGTTCTACTATTCTACTGGCTGATGTTACTACTGTTCTACTGGCTGATGTTACTACTGTTATTCTACTGTTCTACTATCTACTGGCTGATGTTACTACTGTTCTACTGGCTGATGTTACTACTGTTCTACTGGCTGATGTTACTACTGTTCTACTGGCTGATGTTACTACTGTTCTACTGGCTGATGTTACTACTATTCTACTGGCTGATGCTACTGATGGCTGATGTTCTACTGTTCTACTGGCTGATGTTACTACTGTTCTACTGGCTGATGTTACTACTGTTCTACTTGATGTTCTACTGTTCTACTACTGGCTGATGTTACTGTTCTACTGGCTGATTCTACTGTTCTACTATCTACTGGCTGATGTTACTACTGTTCTACTGGCTGATGTTACTACTGTTCTACTGGCTGATGTTACTACTGTTCTATCTGGTGGCTGATGTTACTACTGTTCTACTGGCTTGATGTTACTACTGTTCTACTGTGATGTTACTACTGTTCTACTGGCTGATGTTACTACTGTTCTACTGGCTGATGTTACTACTGTTCTACTGGCTGATGTTCTACTGTTCTACTATTCTACTGGCTGATGTTCTACTGTTCTACTGGCTGATGTCTACTGTTCTACTGCTGATGTTATGTTACTACTGATTCTACTGGGGCTGATGTTACTACTGTTCTACTGGCTGATGTTACTACTGTTCTACTGGCTGATGTTACTACTGTTCTACTGGCTGATGTTCTACTGTTCTACTGGCTGATGTTACTACTGTTCTACTGGCTGATGTTACTACTGTTCTACTGGCTGATGTTACTACTGTTCTATGTCTGATGTTACTACTATTCTACTGGCTGATGTTAATACTGTTCTACTGGCTGATGTTACTACTGTTCTATTGATGTTACTACTGTTCTACTGGCTGATGTTACTATACTGTTCTACTGGCTGATGTTACTACTGTTCTTCTACTGATTCTACTATGATGTTACTACTACTGGCTGATGTTACTACTGTTCTACTGGCTGATGTTACTACTGTTCTACTGGCTGATGTTACTACTGTTCTACTGGCTGATGTTCTTACTACTGTTCTATGTTACTACTGATGTTACTACTGTTCTACTGGCTGATGTTACTACTGTTCTACTGGCTGATGTTCTACTGATGTGACTGTTCTACTGGCTGATGTTCTACTGTTCTACTGGCTGATGTTACTACTGTTCTACTGGCTGATGTTACTACTGTTCTACTGGCTGATGTTACTACTGTTCTACTGGCTGATGTTCTACTACTGGCTGATGTTACTACTGTTCTACTATCTGATGTTACTACTGATGTTATGTTACAACTGTTCTACTGTCTCGGCTTGATGTTACTACTGTTCTACTGGCTGATGTTACCACTGTTCTACTGGATGATGTTATCATGTCTCTAGCTGATGTTACTACTGTTCTACTGGTTGATGTTACTACTGTTCTACTGGCTGATGTTCTACTGATTTAACTGGTTACTACTGTTCTATGTGTCTACTATTCTACTGGCTGATGTTCTACTGTTCTACTGGCTGATGTTACTATCATGTTCACTACTGGCTGATGTTACTACTGTCTCCATCATTATTGTTCTTTGTACTTATATCACTAATATACTACACAAGGTTCACTGGCTGATAAGCATTACTGTCTTACTAATATGTTACTACTGTTTTA